>NW_024065982.1:27290-49462 GCF_011947395.1 Colletotrichum karsti | reverse complement strand
CCCCTCATTTCTCGATAAGCTGCTCCGGCTTCCGTTTACTCCCAAGCCATCGCTTGCCGGGCAGAGCAGCCTCGACGACTGTCATCCCCTGAAACTCCTCTTCCGAAATCTCGTCCCCCACCGTTCGCCGCTTCCTCGACACAACGACTCCGGTTATACCATCCGTCATTGCCGTGTATGTTGGACCTTCAAACCATGACGTCTCCGTGGAAGCAGCAACCGGAAGAGGTCGCAGACAAGGTGCTGAAACGGGCAGAAGTCAGCAAGGTATGTCTCGAACCCCGATGCCTTGCTCGTACTAATTGCAAATTCCTGAACAGATAGCCAGAAGGCTGCAAAATCGACTTGCCCTTGCCCAATTCAAGACGAAACATGGCTGGGAGGATCTCACGCTGGATACCATCGAGCCCAAGTACGAGGAGGAGCTGCGACGAAAGCGCTTGTGCGAAGGAGATGTGCTGTCCGACTCATCCTCCAGTGCCTCTGATCTGCCATACCCCACAAGGACGCTGATGAGCTCTCCGTTGAAGGCTCCTTTGTTCTCCGATGCCATCGGATCTAGCAACGGAAGCTCCGGCCATCGCAAGCGAACCTACATGGCCTCCTTCGAGTATCCCACGTCTAGCCCGAGCAAACGCTTCAGATCCTCCCCCACGCCGCAGAAGCCTATCCAGACCCATACATCGTGGAAAGAAAGTCACCAACTTGCGCAGTCGTCACCCATCAAGCCTAGGAGGCAACAACACTTCACCACATCGACCGGTCCCGACGTGTCTTTCTTCCAAGGCGCCCGGAGGCTTGCTGACGACCTCGTGTCGCCCAACTACAATGCCAACTCGGACGATGAGGACGACCTCCTACCTACACAGTCGTTCAGGTCGAACAACCTGCGCTCCTCGCCCCCAACGACACCGCCGATGCGCAACCGACCGATTCCCAATCGCCGCAACAAGGACAGGGCTGTTGGTGCTGAACCAGTCAAGTCTGGAGAGGAGGGTGCTGATCTCCTACTGTACCTCGCTGCTTCACCATCGCCGGCAGTCCCATCCACGAAGACGAGAATGGAACCTCCCTCAACGCCGCCATCCAAGGTTGGCCGCGACATGACGCTTCCCTCGTCTCACATGACCACCCCCGGCGGGGGCAACCTCTTTCCCAACACGCCTGGGCAAGGATTCGACTTCGCCGAGTTTGTCAACATCACACCCAGCCCAGCGCAAAAGGCGTGGAAAACGCCCGTCGCGCTGTCCTCAACACGGACTCCTGTCAGCTTGGCCAGGAGACGATTGACATTCGACGAGCCTATTGCCTGATGATGCACATCGGCGCAACGGGACTAAAGTTTTCCTATTCCTATTGTTCTATGATACCAGAAAGGCGTCTTTGGCTTCTCACAGGTACCGCAAGATTCATCCTTGCCACTTTTTAGGCTTTGCGATGCGGGAGGGGCGAATCGATGTGTCTTGAAAGAGACCACACTTGAGAAAAATGTTTTTCTTTTCCCATTTACTTCTTCAAGCCTGCCATTGTTTGTAGTCGGGGGTGATGCTCTACAGGGAACTGAGCAGGGGTTGCACCATGGTTTAGGAATGAATGTCCGTCCAGAAGTCAGACCAGTCTTTTCTTCCCTTTTTTTTCTTCCCACCGTTGGTCTTGTCCCGCCGCCGTGGTTGGGATGGACCCGGGGATCCCCAGTTTAGGTCGCGGTCCGTGTAGTAATTAACACGCTTTTGGCGTTTCGTCGCGTCATTTACTAGGAGCTCTGACACGAGATGAACGCGACCGCGACGCTTTCGCGTCAGGCTTGATCAATTAAACTGTAGCCAATCAGAACGCAAGTACCGCCCACGCGAGTCTCCCTCTTCTGATGTCGTCGTCCTGGCGTCCAGCAAGTCAATCGGGGATTCATAAGTCAAAACAATGAATAGCTCGGGGCATTGCTCCTCGACGTCTGTGAAAATGGGTGTTAGATATGGTCCACAGGGACTGGCTATCTATTCGAACCAAATACCGTGTGGAAGGCTCAGTCCAAGAACCGGTAGAATCAATTGTGAATCTCCATAAACTGTAAAATGCCTTGCTTGACGCCTTCAGGACTCGGTTCCTCTGCACAGACGTCAGGGTCGAAGTCGAACGTCCTCTTGAGGTAGTCGCGCGTAGTCGGTCCAATTGTTGCAATGAAGGTCGTTCGCTTTGCTTGGTTGTCCTTGTTTACCTTTCCTGTCGCCTCGTCCAACATGCCCAGCCCACGCAGCATTCCGTCGCAGCCTGTTGGGGAGAAGACAACCACCCACCGCGTTGGCCGCTCCTGGGTAGCTTTTAAGATATCGTCGAAATCTTGCGGAAATGACTCCATGACGCCCGTTCCGTAGACAACGACCTCGTCGACTTGGATCCTTCTATCACTAGCCAGGCCTGCGTTCATTAAAGTCTTTGGGATGATGTCTCTCCTCTGCTCGCCGACGAGGAACAACACAGGCGGTTTGACCGACCTATGTTGGTACCATTGGCCATAATGCTCCAGAATGAATTTGGCGAGGGCATCGCCGTTGCCGGTATGCTCCCCAAAAATCTGCAGCGCAGGCTCCTGAGACACGGCCTTGAGGGCTCGTGTCGTGGCCGGGCCTACGCTGTAGACAGGCACGTTCTGTAGATGAGGCCATCCCCCTTCAGCACCTAGGCATCACGTTAGCTACGGCCACCCGATGCTGAGCTGGCAACTGACCTTTCTTTTCGTCGACCAACTGGGCGAAGGCCTCCACTGCCCTCTGCGAGGTGAAGATGAGGCCACCGTATGAGGCGTCCGCGTCGGTGCTTATGGCGCGGCGGTGCAGGACGTCTCTTGCCACCGTCATTCCTGGCTCCTGGAAACTATGATGCAGAACCGGGACGAACGTAGGCTCGAAATTAGGTCCATTGTGGTTTTGGGAGAATAGCTCTTCATAGGAATCGCCGGGCGTCGACTTGGTCTTGAGCAGTAAGACCGGCACAGTGGTTGAGGTAGCCGAGTGCGCCATGTCGGAAGATTGTTTCCTTGTTCTCTCCTATGACTGGGAAAGGCGAGGAAATCAATAGTGTTCGATCAACCCTAAGAGCAGCTGCTTTTCCATGTGTGACGAGAAGATTGGTCCCGTTCAGTTTGAACTCTGCAAACGACTCATCGTCACTTCACCCAGCGGTATCTTCTGCCCCGCCTCCGCCGAATCTGCAGTGTCCTCTCCACCGGATTAAAGTTACGTACTGTTTTAGGTAAGGTGTTCGTTAACGCAGCGAGTGGGCGCTAAAGGACTCCAGGTTGGCCATTTATCCATCAACCTGTCAATCTACCAGCTAACATTGAGTCAACCTCGCAAACTTGGCTTCACGTCCCAAACATTCGGCTCTATGTAGGCAGTTTTGATCAGACAATCGTGCAATCTGCGACATCGGCGGGTTCTGTTGTACGATACCCATCTCTAGTCCCGTTACACCACATCCCATCGACTCATCGCCCGATAATATCCGCATTTGGAGGCTCCGGATGAACGTGGTGACTTTCAATCACACCATCGTCTTCGTCTTCTCGGGATAGCCGCCAATGCTAAAGATAGATGCGACCTCATCTTCCGATCAAGCATCGCGGATGACAACCGTTGAACTTGGGACTACTCCGTAGGCCCCGTAATATTCGCGGAGGTGTGGGCTTTTTCCCCCCCTTCATTGTTCACGGTCCGAAGGCTGACGGGCGACCCCGGCGAAATCACGGAGACCTTGTGTGACGTGACCCCCGTGCGGCTCTGGGACAGAAGCACCCCATATTAGGCGTCTGACCGATGGCTGATGAATCGATCCAGCGGCGGCTTTATGGGACCCGTGCAAGTCTGAGTCTGTAAGGCACCCGAACACTCTGACTGCCTATTCGTACCTTAGGTAAGGTACACGGGATACGGACATGTCTACATAGTGTGCGAAGCAGAAAGAATTGTACTGCATCCCGAGGAATCTTATTGCACAGGTAATAGGAGGTATCGTACCTACTTCAACTGCGGGTGCTTCGATACCTACCTACCTACCTTAGGTACCTAAGGCACGTCAGCGATCCTGACTAAGGCAGGTAGGTAAGGTAGGTATTCAGCACAATCAGGCAAGGTAGGTAAGGTAGGTGGTAAGGTACCTAGGTAAGCTACCGGTCTTATCGATAAGGAAAATGGACTTGGAATGTTCTACAGTGTGCGGGCTGACGCAATAGAACAGACCTGAGCTTACAAATTTCCCACGGCGATTTCTCGCGTTCGCTCGCTGCAATCCTCGGTCGCCAAAGTCGCGCGGCCCGAATCCTCGTCTCCCGTTTTTTTCCCTCTGGAGTTTTCTTCTCGACCCATTGTCTTGTGTTTCGCAGCCTGTTCCACAAAAGCGACGCTTGCGAAGCAGTCGCCATGACCGCAACAGAAGCAGACCGAGACTCCAACACCGGTAGCCTTGCTTCTGCCGCCGATGCGACCACCGAACCGTCGAAACCGCTGCCAAAGGGGGTCGTCTTGGGTAAAGACGGTAAACCGTAAGTCCAGTCCCTTCTCTGTACTAGACTCTGCCGACCAAGTCCTATTTGACGAGTCTCCTACTAACGGGCGACTGCCCTTCAGGTGTCGGTCTTGCTCCTCCAAGAGCGCATTCTCTAGCTGGGCAGCCCAAGCCAACGCCTCGTTGAAGAAAGGAACTCCTCCGACAACGAGGCCCGCCGATGACTGTCCTCCCGATGTCGAGGCTCTTGGTCGCGGGACATGGGCGCTTTTACATTCAATCGCAGCAACATACCCCGAGAAGCCGTCGCCGAATCAGAAGGATGATCTGCGGGGCTTCATGAGACTATTTTCCAAGTTGTACCCTTGCTGGGTATGTGCCGAAGATTTTCAATCCTACATGCAGAGGGAACAGGTGCGAGTCGACGGCCGCAGTGACTTCGGAAACTGGTTGTGCGAGGCTCACAACGAGGTAAACCGGAAGCTCGGAAAGAAAGAGTTCGACTGCAGCAAATGGGAAGAGCGGTGGCGCACTGGTTGGAAAGATGGTCGCTGCGATTGAGATCCGATCTGGCAGAAGACGTAAAAGACCAAGCCTGCTAGACTCCGAGACGGCGGACATTGCAGGTTTTGTGGCCTGCGCAGGCGCTGGCAAAGTGAATTGCCAGGCAACTCCCCCCCCTTTCCCCGCCCTCGGAATCCTGTTGTAACAAAATGTAAACTAGCACTCATATCATATAGACAACATTGGCAGCTGGGGCGGCAGCTTGAGCGCGCTGCTGATCCGTACACACCGTGCTCGGCGCATCTCCCACTCTTCCTACACAGTGCATTGAGAGCATAGGGATGTGTGAATGCCTGCTTCTTCCATGATCTCCTGCACAAATCGCAGATTGGCTCGGAGTCTGCGTGAAGCAGATCCTAGAAATCGCACTTACTTCTCAGTCAAGATGGTGAGTTCCTCGCAGCAGCAGAACATTTACCGCCTGGCTGGACCTTGGAAAACTTTCGACACCATACCACCACGATTCGCTACAAGCGCACTTGTCACCTTGGACGACGACGCGGAGCATCCAGGCGGTTCCCGAAACCGAAAGTCCGCGGCCGGCACCCGGAGGCTTCGGTGACCTAGGTAACGGAGGGTACCGGCGGGGTGTATATCTCACCTTTTTGGCGACTGAGAGCGGCCAGCTGGTGGAAGCGTCTGGATGGGCCGCAGCAAGGCCGAGACCTGGTCTTCAGCATCAGATCATGTCGAGCCCGGTGGGTTTTGAGTCGTATCTGCAGCATGGCGGTCAGAGGAGCAGGCTGTCACCAAGTGTCCGAACCGCAGGGGCGCATCAACCGAGAACTGATCCCTGGTTGACTGCTCACCTTAAATAAACACCCGAGCAAAAAAAAAAAAAAAAAAAAAAAAAAGAATCCGAAGTCGCAGACAGTGGCTCGTTTTGGGAGAACCTAGGTAGCGTGGTCCGGCGGCGCGGTTCGGCAGCATATCCCGGCGAGGCGGGCGCACATCCCACGCTGTCAGAAGACAAACAGGCGAGGTGGTGTTGGCGCTGGTGGCGCGCCGAGTGGATACCTACCTACCTTACCTTACCTAGGTACCCGGTAAGTGCCTAAGGTACCTAGGTGCCAAGGTACCTACCTACCTACATAGGTAAGGTAGGTAAAGTCTCAGCGCTGCTGCCCGTTATGGCCCCGCCAACTCATCCATGTCAGATAGGTACCTCCCGTCAACTTCACATCCACGATGGTAATTACTTCATCAAACCGCCCAAGTGGTCTTGGTCTTTCTTCCTCTCAACCTCGTCCTAACAATGACACAATATCTCTACCGTTCGCTTCATCCGTCGGCCGAAAGCCGCCAAGTGAGCATGCTCAGCCAACAAGGACAGGGTGAGATACCAACCAGAGTCTTGCAGAATTACCTTAGTTTTTGGACCAAGACTGATCTCGATACCCTGGTTCAAGTCCGGCAGCAGCCCGGTGTAATGGTGACCACATTCTGGTGTGGCGTGTTCAATTACATCACTTTTGCCTGCATCTGATAGAGTCGCGAACCATCAACTATGACCAGACCCTTGAAACACTGGAATATCTGCTGGGCCTTACCAGGTAACAACGCGACCATCTCTCTTATTCCAAGCCATGTTCCATGCATAAGGTACTTCCTGCATCTACCGAAACCCGCCAGATTCCACCCCCGGTTAGCTTGACCTTTCTATTAATCCACCACATCGACTTCTCGTCGATTCTGTCACTTAACCTTGCTTGCTCTAGCTTATAGGAATATGCCGCTGCCTGAGATGCCGCATGTCGCCGATGATCCTATCGTTTCATCAACTAATCGACAGTGGTCTGACTTGATCCCAGTCGATCCATTCATCGAGTGACTCCCCCTCGAGAGCGACTACGCCGAGCTCTGCCAGTCCCTGCGTTGATATAAACCTCTCTGTCTCCGTGATTCCTACTCACAGTGCTCTCCGTACAAGCCCAAGTATCAAACATCCAAGCATTCTACATATCTGAATGTCTCAGAACTAGCCCACGTGCACCATTTCTGCGCAACTCTTTCCTATTCCTTCATCAACAGCCGCTTCCGTAACATCCAATCATGGCTGATATTCGTACACAAGGGCTGAAAAGGCCCGTCGACGTCGCCGAGTACCTCTTCAAGAGGCTTCATGAGGTCGGAGTTCGCTCAGTTCACGGCCTTCCGGGAGACTACAACCTCGTCGCTCTTGACTACCTCCCTGACTCTGGTCTTAACTGGGTTGGCAGTGTCAACGAGCTCAACGCTGGTAAGTAGCTACGTATGAGGTGAGCTAGGTAACAATCGACCATACTGACAGCTCCCAGGTTATGCCGCCGATGGTTACGCGCGTGTCAAGGGCATTTCCGCCATCATCACCACCTTTGGTGTTGGTGAGCTCTCAGCCATCAATGCCCTCGCTGGCGCCTACTCTGAGCATGTCCCGGTTGTCCACATCGTTGGATGCCCTTCCACCATCTCCCAGAGAAACGGGATGCTTCTGCACCACACCCTTGGCAACGGAGACTTCAACGTTTTCGCCAACATGAGCTCTCAGGTCTCTTGCGACGTTGCCAAGCTCAACGACCCGGCTGAGATTGCCAACCAGATTGACCACGCGCTTAGGGAGTGTTGGATCCGCAGTCGCCCCGTCTACATCATGCTTCCAACCGACATGGTTCAGAAGAAGGTGGAGGGTGAGAGGTTGAAGACCCCCATCAACTTGGACGAGGTTCCCAATGACACCGACAAGGAAGACTATGTCGTTGAGGTCGTCCTCAAATACCTCCACGCGGCCAAGAAGCCCATCATGTTGGTCGACGCATGCGCCATTCGCCATCGCGTGCTTCCTGAGGTTCATGATCTTCTGAAGAAGGCCGAGATCCCCGTCTTTGTCACACCGATGGGCAAAGGCGCCGTAAACGAGACTCACCCGAATTACGGCGGCGTATACGCCGGAGACGCCTCACAGCCCGATGTCAAGGAAAGAGTCGAGTCGTCGGACCTTATTCTCTCTATCGGTGGTCTCAAGGCATGTTCAACACCAACGGAATAGCTCCATGCAGAAGAAGAACACTGACCCCGTTCCAGAGTGACTTCAATACGGCGGGTTTCTCCTACCGCACGTCGCAACTCAACACCATTGACTTCCACAGCACGCATACGAGGGTCCGATACTCCGAATACCCTGGCGTTACCATGCGCGGCGTCCTGCGCAAGGTCATCCAAGGTCTTGACCTGGGAAAGCTCAGCATTGTCCCATCTCCTGACGTGACAAACAAGATTCCCAACGGAGACTCGGACACAACTCAGACCATCACCCAGAAGTACCTATGGCCGCGAGTCGGCCAATACCTCCGCGAGAACGACATTGTGGTCACGGAAACCGGCACGGCCAACTTCGGCATCTGGGACACCAAGTTCCCCGCCGGCGTCACTGCCCTTAGCCAGGTTCTCTGGGGAAGTATCGGCTGGTCCGTGGGCGCTGCCCAGGGTGCAGCGCTTGCGGTCAAGGATGCAGGCGAGGACAGGAGGACCATCTTGTTCGTTGGTGATGGTTCCTTCCAACTCACTGCGCAGGAAATCACTACCATGCTGCGTCACGGCTTGAAGCCTACGATGTAAGTTTATCGCCCAACAGCACATCGACGCTGCTTGCTTTGAGAAAGACTAACAATTGCGGTCTAGTTTCGTCATCTGCAATGATGGCTTTACCATTGAGCGATTTATCCACGGTATGGAGGCTGAGTACAATGATATTGTGCAGTGGAAGTACAAGGACACCGTTACGGTGTTTGGCGGTTCTGACAAAACGGCCAAGAAGTTCGTGGTCAAGACCAAAGAAGAGCTGGAGAAACTCCTCACCGACGAAGAGTTCAACAAGCCCAAGGCGCTGCAGTTTGTCGAGCTGTACGTCCCTAAGGAGGACGCTCCGAGGGCGTTGATCATGACGGCCGAGGCTAGCGCGAAGAACAATGCCAAGGTCGAGTAAGGAGCGGGAATTTGTCCAAGGGCAGGGACTGTTCGCACGAAAAAAGGCGAAAAGGGCTTGATCGGCGCAAGATGAGACGTGATGAGATTCCCAACACATAACACATGGATTGGATAGATGGCGCAAGGTCTGTTCAATAGATAGACATAAGTATGGAGTTCGTTAGTCTGCATAAATATTGGAATTGGAGTGAAGCAGAAGCCGGCAATATGAGAGCCTACGGCAAAAATTCAAATTAAGCAGTGAATCAGCAAGGCAGATAGTACGTATCCGTAGTGACATACCAGGTAGGTAACCTAGGTAGGTACGGATACATAGTGGGTCACTGCACATCGTCCCGCACGTACGTCCAATCTTGTTCTCTTTTTTTTTTTTCCTTTTTTTTTCTAAGTCCTGCGACCTGGGTGGGCGGTGTACAGTTTTTTGCCGTTCTGGCACTATCCCCATTCCATTCAAGTTGGGTCGATTTTCCTTTACAGTCACTTGCCCGCAATCCACGTCAAGGAATCGCAACTTCGACCTGAACTAGGCATCACCATGACTGAATCAACGAAAAGGAAAGCCCCTAGCTCTGGAGGTGACAAGTCTCATCTGGCGAAAAGGAGCAAAGTAAGTGCTCATCTGTCGTCTCATACAATGGATGCTACTTTGCGCGTCCTGTCACCCGGATGCCGAATCTCAAGAACATTTTGCTGACAAGGCGTCTTTAGGGGGGCAAGGGATCGGGTTCATGGCAGACCCCTCATCAGAAGTCCAAGATTGCCAATCTTCAAGACCGGGATGCCACACTCGAAATAGGCGACAAGGGCATCTGGGTCACTTTTGCTCGTGGTATGGACAGGAAGGCCATCAGTGAATTTAACATGCTGTGCGACGAGGTTTGCAACCGTTTAATTGCCAACCGATTCGCTCTATTTACTGAGACGCCTTTCTAGTACGGGAAAACACTGTACGGCATCGTTCCGCCCAGGCAGGACGTCGAATCAGGCGACGAGGACGAAGACATCGAGACGTCTATCAAGAAGGAGCTCGACGGCATGAGCTCTTCCAACAAGACCAAAACAAAGCGCAGTTTCAAGGCAATCCGGGCCGGTATCGAGTGTGTCTTCTTCATGAAGACGAGAGATCCTGTTGAGCCTGTTGCACTGTGTCGTCGCATGTGCCAAGATGCGGCCATCTGCACTGACATGAAGAAGCGCAAGACCAAGTACGTCAACAGGTTGACCCCGGTCACTGCCTTGGACAAGGCATCAGAGAACGGTGTGAAGAGGGCGGCGAGAAAGGCTCTTGCCCCGTGGCTCGTGCTAGTGGCGAGTAGTGATGCTGAAGCAAAGGAGGAGGAGGAGGAGGAGGAGGTGAAGGCAAAGAGCTCAGCAGCCGATGCTCAGCCATCGGGAGTCAAGACCGAGATATCCAACGCAGAAGACGGCAAGCAAGACGAAAGGCAGGCGTATACGGTCAGTTGAACAACGCGAACTTCTGCTCGCGCTCTACTAACTAGTTCCCAGTACGCCATCCGGCATTCTATTCGCAGTAATAGCTCCATTGAACGCGACGATCTCATCAAACAGATAGCCTCCGTTATCGACCAACGCCATAAGGTCAACCTCGGCAACCCGGACAAGGTGATCCTCGTCGATATATTCCAGGTACAGCGGATTACCAGTGTGAGGATATTGAGTAAATGCTGACAGCCTTACACAGAGCTACTGTGGCATGAGCGTCATTGACGGGAGCGACTGGGATGGCTTGAAAAAGCTCAACATCAATGAGATGTACAAGGTGTCGCCAGGCGCGAAGCCAAAAGCACCTGCTGCCAAGGCGGAGGAGGGCCAGGCGTTGTGAGCCCATCCCGCCGAGGCGGAAGCGACGCGGGGTCGGAGATTATTGATGGCCGCCCGATCCAACAGGATGAAGCTGTGCATCCTGCGTATGGTACGCCCTGTATATCTGATGTATTTGAGCAGACGACGAGACAAGAAAAAATGTTGTGCCAACAGTGGTCAACGACTATTCACTGCTGGTATCGGGCTTACCCGAGCAACTGGAACAGAACCCAGCGAGGCAGATGGTACAGATGGCGGACGTCGCACTCTCTTCCATTGCTCGATCTCTTGGGGTGCGGTCATTGGCATACTAAGCGGAGTTGCGGCAGCACTTGTCCGTTTGCCCGGACTCTGTGCGCGCTCAGCATGGCTATCCACTTGATTGGCGTCGTCGGTGTTTGGGGTTCTGAAAACCGCTTGAATGCCTACGATCAGGGTGATTTGAAAGGAAGCGAACGGTCTTCTCATCATTGGCACTGACGAACCTAAGGGGAAGATTACCAGAACTGGAGGCGTGCGGCCTTGTGGAGTGGGCCCCCGCCCCCCTGGACCACGCTAAGCCTTATTGCGATAAATTTGACGAGTTCCCGGAGGCGTCAGCATGTCGAAGAGTTCTAGGAAGCTTCCATGAGGCAGCCAAGTCCAGGAAAGAGGAGGTATAGGATTGAAAGGGCCGCGATTAGGCCGTGTTGAATGATACTTGCAATCTGGACGCCAAGCTTTGAGATGATCGAAACAGCATGTGAGGTTCCCCGTTGCGTAAGAATCATACATCGCATGCGGAAATGTCTTCTCGCGTTCAAGGTGCCTCAACACTATGGATAATATCAGTTCAATCTCCAGTATCTGTCTGTATACCTTACCGTCAAAGAGATTCGATTACGGTATGTAAACGGCCATATATGACATCCGTAATTGTTCATCAGGGAGCCCCCCCCCCGGGCGGCTGGGTCAGTCGACGACCGCGCCGGCCCCGAGGGCGGAATCCGTGCTCCACCCGGCTCGCTTGACGGCGTCCAATCACCAGACTCCCGGCTCGCTTCTCGATGCACAGACTAGCCGGGATTGGCAGCCACGGATGCGCCTAGTCGGGGCTTCCCTGTCTTTTTTCCCCAAGGTCCCTTACTACGTACATAGTATGTCGGTCTCTCTATTAACTCTCGACAAACACAGCTGAATCGAAACCCCACTGGGTTGACTGTCGGTCTTCAGATACCTATGTCGCCTTACATATCAGCGCAGCCTCATAGACATTCCCGGGGGCTACGTACGGATGTCGCCCAGCGTCCCGGAGTGATCCGTCTCACCCACTATTCGTTCTACCTACCTTCCTACGTTCGCTGCGTACGATTCTGCACTTTCGCTTGACTTGACTCCAAGTAGTACGGTTTGCTGTCGCGGACTGGGATATCAGCACGAATCACTCACCTTCAACTCGCGCGTTTTCCCTTGCTCCCCAGCAAAAGGCCATCGCTCCATCAGAGAGCTAACAGCGAAGAGCTATGAAAGTGAAAGTGCTTCCTTCGCTCAACCTACCTATCCCCGGGCAAGCTCTAGCGTTGCCTCTTTCGCTTATTTGCAGTTCCTGAGCTCTTATTGAGCGCCTCCTTGCTCCAATGTCTCTCCATGCGCAACGCCTCGCCCGCCACCGGCGGGCAATCTACTTGCCTTAGCCGACTGGCTGGTTCTTGCTGCTCGCGTGTAGAAACTTCTCATTGCTAGGTACTGAAAGGACTCCGTCTTCTGGTCTGCAGAACAGGTCTTGGTCTCATGGTCATGGCCAAGTTATATCCGCACCCTGCTCAAAGATTACTTGCGCTCGTGTAAGCCTGCAAAGACACCCCCTTCCATACGTTATCATAATGAACAACCACCGGTTCTGCGATGAATAGCAGGATTCCGGGTTGCCCGACTGCATCTGCATCCACTTCGGACATCTCCCGTGGATTCATGGCCAGCTTTCTCGGCTTCGACGTCCCCGAACTGCTGACCGCTTACACGCCCTGCTCCGCCGTGTGCTTCGCATGTTCTCGCTTGTTTTCCGCCAAAGTCCTCGTCTTTTGATGCATGTAGCGCCTGTTCTTTCCGCCGCGTGTCTACTTCGCTCGCTACTCACCATCCTTCTCGCCAGCACCCATTCGTCATTGGCAGCCCTATGCTACCCCGGCATGTTGACGATATTTCGAACCCCCATTCCTGGCACGCCCAAATCACTGCTATATGCGACTTGAGGTCCGAGGGCTCGCTATATCTAGCTCCTTGCACCCACCCCCTTCCACATGGCCACCATTTGGTTTCACAGACCTTACAGCTCAACTTCACCCTGCATAGGACTCGCCTGTCAGGACGTGTCGCAAACCTGCAGTTTTGCGTCAGTTGCCCATAGACCTTCCGTAAGGCAGATCCCGTCACACACCTCGGTATTCGCAACATCCATGTGTTTGCCGCCCACGACAACAAAGCCCATGCAGGCCGTTATAAGCCACCTGGTGCCCCAGGCCACTATCCAACATGTTCAGGCTGTCTCCTCGGTCCATTGCCAGCGCGCCTATGGAGTCAAGATTTCTGACGGAACGAGTCTTGTCCTCGTCGTCCCTCCACCGCCGATGGTCAAGCTCCTTCGATCGGAGCGAGCCTCCGTCGTCTCGGAGGCGGCCGTCCTGAGATGGCTCGCAAACAAGATGACGGAACAGCCCCTCCTCCAAGAGCGAACACCAGAACCAGATGAATCTCTCGACACCGAAGTGGCTGCGACCGGGAGGGCTGGAGACCTCAGTTTTACCGTCGACGGGGCAAAAGATCTGCAGGGTTTCCTCCCGAGGCTTATAGCTCACACGGCAACATCCCACGAGACTGGTCGCGAATTCAACCTTATGCGGCCGACTATGGGTGTCCCCATTCCCGACCTCAGTCCACCTCTTTCCGCGCCCGAGCGAAAAACAATCGATTTTCAAACGGGGCACTTCTACAGGAGACTATGTAGACTTGTATCCCCGACAGGTCGCTTTGGGCCTGCGTTTGCCGTACTCCCCTCCGTGACGCCAGCTCCCGCGTCTGGCCAAGCGCGGCCAGTCAGACGAGACCTCAACGCCAGGTTGATGGAGTTGAAAGGTGTTCAGTCCTGGTCGACAGCTTTTCATTCCATGCTGGAGGCCGTGTTGCGCGATGGCGAGGATATGCAAGTCATGTTGGGTTATGGTTCCATCCGCAAGCACTTCAAACGGTTCCAATACACCCTGGACGAGGTCAAGACACCTCGTCTGGTGGCAGTGGACGTCGGAAAAGATATCAATACTCTCGTAATCAGGAGGCGACGCCGAAGGAGCACTGTGTCACCAGCCAGTAGCAGGCGGCCAAGCATACGAGACGACATTCGACGCGACAGCGGGGACGACGACAACAGTGAAACGGAGCCTGACGAGCTGCACCAGGCCACTATCTATAGCCAGGACGACGTTGTTATGACTGGAATGAAAGACTGGAGCAACTTCATATTTGGAGACCCTCTTTTTGCCATGAATTTCTGCCGCGGCCCTAGCCACGATTTTCTTTCGGGTTTCAACGATAACTCATCTGACCAAAACCTTGAATCGTCCATGTTCTCTTCGGACATGATTGAAGACAAGGCAACCGCCCACATCCGTCTCTTACTATACGAGTGCTACCACACTACTACGCACATTGCCAAGGAGTTCTTCCGGCCGCGTAAGGACAGTGGTGGACGTGAGCTAGAGGCACGGAAGAGGCTGAGCAGCATTTTGGCACAGCTGGATGCGCTGGAGGATCTCGTCGACCGGAGAGGGAGAAGGCCGAGTGGTGAAGTGAGCCCAGCGAAGCGGTCGAAGAGTGGTGAGAAGGATGTGTAGATGGATCTGTTTCTGTGGATGATGTTACGAATGGACGAGGCATTATACACGGAGTACTGGCTGTCAAAACTTAGCGTCGTGCGAGAGAAATACTTTACGAGGAGTTTGAAACTGAGCGGTGAGTAAAGGCTGGTGACCAGACCTTCTGATTGTAGACACGCAAATCATCGTTCGATTCAATCAATTCTCCTTTCCTGCCTTGACGTCGCCGTCATCTTCATCACGAGGAAGCTGGAGCCCCATCATGCTCAATATATTGCCGGCCGGTCCAGGTAGACCTGCCTGGCCCTTGAAGCTCTCCAAGAGGTTCTTTGCCAGGTTATAATCAATATCAATCTCTTCATCGACCCCCTCTTCATCGTCAATGTGGTCAGCGCCAGAACCGTTGGGATGGCTGCTGTTAGCGTTTCCTACGTCCTTCGAACTGCCGTTGCCCTCAACCGCGGGCATTTTGTTGCCTCCCGCGTCGAGTTTCAGGGCGCCGTATTCTTTGAGTTCAGCTTCGAGCTGCGCTGCAAGCTTCTGCAGCTCTTCGCCGTCAGAGTCTTCACCAGACTCTCCGACCTGCACCAGGCCTGTTGCATTCGGGACCGCCATCCCCGGCTTTTTGTCCGACCTTGTTGTCGCCTGTATCCCAGTTGGGGCCAGTCCCATCATTTCTCTCATCATTCGAGAAAACTCTGCCTCGTCGAAGCTGACAGCTTTGTCCTCGTCCTCGTCGTCCTCCCCGCTTCCATCATCGTCACCATCATCCTCGTTATCGATGTCCATTTCGTCGATTTCAACCCCTTCAAGTCCTGCACTGTCATCATTTAGGAAGGCCTCGAAGCGGGACACAATCTTGCGCAAGTCTGCCTGCGCCGTGGAATCCCCAAAACCGGATCCGGGTTGCTTGCCTTTACCGCCACGACGACCTTGAAGTTCCTCCTCAAAGTCCTCATAGTTGATATCCATCCATGCTTCATCGTCGTCTCTGTCAGCGTCTGTCCATGTGTTGATGTCTTTGTCCGTTGGTAACACTGAGTCGCCATCCTCTTGCAAATCTTCAACAAAGATGCTGGCTTCCCGAGCTTCGCGGCTGTTGGTCTTGTGAATGTTCTTCAACATGATTTCGAACCCGCATGTGACCTTCATGCCCATCTCTAGCCGAGCTTGCTCCTTGCCTCGGGCCCTCTGAATGATATCCACCCAAGGCGTGGGGGGCTCGAATCGCTGTGATCGAAGTTGCGCAAACAGGACCCTGGTGAACTTTACACTCAACGTGACGAGATCTTTCGGAGGAAAAAGGATGGCGTCGGGCTTGGACAAGAGTGCTTTCAAGTCCAACGCATCGCGCAGATAGAAGGACTCCACGGCTGGGGCGATTGCTCTCGGGGCTTGATGGATGATATATGCCAGCCTCCGCGGTATCGTCACCAACGAGTGATGGATGGATTTCTGAATTTGCTCGGGGTACTTCTCCAGTCGGTAAAATGCCTCCGCTTCGATGAATTCGGAATGAATGAGGGAGGCTGCATCTTCTCTAATGGCATCCACAGCTCCTGCTAGCGTGAGCTGTTGGGACTTGGAAGCCGGAGAACTTTCGGTCAAGGGGATTATGCGGAGGTGGCCGTTGTTGATCCAGACTCGATGCTGGTCGTTCTCTGGGCTCAGCCACTTTGGTAACACATTGGCTGCTTCCACCAAGAGAAACTCGCCGTCGCTGTCTGAGACGCGGATCCATGCTGCCGGGTTGGATTTGGAGAGCTCCCTGAGTATGTAGACTAGGAGCCACTCATCTTCGATGGCGTCCCCATAGTCTGACACTCCGTGTAGATAGACAAGTCCTGCGAATTATTTAGACTCGGAAGAAAATTGCAGGAAGCACGCAGGAGTTCTGACTGACCCTGATTGGTAACGATATCGAGGTTGAGAGAACCCCTCTGCCAGATGTAGTCACTCGTAAGTCGCGTCGTAAGCTGAAGCGCTGCCTTGCGGATATGCTCGAGCCGTGAGAGTTGCTTTCGCGTATCGTTTCGAGTCTCCGATTCGATCAAAAAGATGAAGTATTCGACACAGTTTTCCGGAAGACCGTTTTCCATGGTGGCGAGGCCGGGTTGTTCGTCTTGCACACGTCCAGCCATTGCGACTTTTCTGTTCACCCAATGCGTGGCCGTGATATTTTTTTCTTCTCGTTCTTCTCCCTCCCTCTCCCTCTCTCCCTTTCTCTCTCTCTCTCTTCTTTATCCCAGACGCCCTGACCTGAATGAAGCACTCAAACAACAGGTAGCAAGGTACTATCGGCGTGGTAAAGGTGAGGTACTGCCTTGCCTATGGCTGGAGCACTCGATGTGCTGCTTAGACTTTTGACCCGAGGTTGAAAGTCGACGAGGTTGTAGTGTGGTTTTCCTTGTGACTAAAAGGAAGGCAGGTAGGACTCAGCAGACACAATGAAGAAAGACCTGTCGTCGCCGGGTTACATTATATAATATAGACACCTGCGGTTAGCTAAACACAGGTGGGCAAGGTAGCTTGACGTTCCATACCTTAAGTATTCAGATCCGGCTCAGCAGCTCAGATTTGATCTTGTGGGCCCCTAGCATTTGGCGACCTCTTCTGGAAAGTACCGGTGTGGGGCCTCCAAGTCCCTGGTGGGGTCCGGCTGCTAGGTGTAGGTAGGTACCTAGATACTGTATCCGTACCTGCCTACCTTCACATTACCTACCTGGTAGGTAAGGTAAGGTACCGCGTCCCCTTTCTGGAGGTAGGTACTTCAGGCCACTGTCTTCTTGTACTTTCCGGCCAATAGAAAGCTGTTGAATACCTGCAATATATCACCAGCAAGGTATTCAGCCCTTTAACAAGACCCCACCAGAAATTCGCGTATCCTTGTCTCCCCTTCGCGTCGCACAGCAATGTCCTCCAACTCACTGCCTACCTGACCTTGCCTTACATCACGAAATTTCGCCCAAGCGACCAGCGCCCGACGTCTCTTCCAGGTTGGTCGTGATCTGTCCGGTAGCCGCTCGAAGGCAAGCGCGCATCATCATCATGGCTCCTGCTAAACGGTCACGCGCTGTCCTGGAAACAGAGGAAGTATTGGACGTTCAGCAGGCAAGATCGCATCTTAGCCAGGACGCGTCTGTAAGTTGCGCAGCGCAAGAAAAATCGATATGGCTCAAACATGCTGAACTCATCTTTTTACCAGTCAAAGCGAGTCAGACTATCCTACTCTGCACAGGGAAAGCAGCGCGAAGAAAGCCCAGGCTCCAATAGCGATGCTCCCGCCGGGGAGGACGAGGACGAGAACGATCGAGGCCGCCGCGACTCTCCACCCCGCACCCAGTACGAGATAGCCCGCGACGATGGGTTCAAGCATCTTCAATATGAGGACCAAGACGACCAACGAGCCACACAGAAGATCAAGAGTCGTCCGCAGCGCATCGGCGACAACCATGCTGCTGAGAACGGCATTATAGAGAGCGTCGAGTGCTTCAACTTCATGTGTCACGAACGTCTCTTCGTCGAGCTGGGCCCTTTGATCAACTTTATTGTCGGCGAGAACGGAAGCGGCAAGAGTGCCGTCCTGACTGCCCTTACCCTATGCCTCGGTGGTAAGGCGAGCTCGACCAACCGAGGTGGCAGTCTGAAGAGTTTCATCAAGGAGGGCCGCGATAATTCCGTCATCATCGTGAGAATAAAGAACCAGGGCATCGACGCATACCAACCTGATATCTATGGAGAAACCATCAGGGTCGAGCGACACTTTTCCAGAGCTGGTGCTAGTGGCTTCAAGCTCAAGAGCGTGACCGGCAAGACCATCTCCACCAAGAAGGCCGATGTCGACGAAATCTCGGAATATTGGGCCTTTCAGGTTGACAATCCTCTCAACGTTCTTTCTCAGGACAACGCGCGACAATTTCTGAACTCGTCATCAGCATCCATGAAATATAAGTTCTTCGTTCGCGGCGTACAACTTGAGCAGCTGGACAACGACTACAAGCTCCTGACAGAGATTCTTGAAAGTCACGAAGCAAAGCTACCGAGTCTCGAGGAGCATGTGCGACGTGCTGAACGAGAGTATTCCGAGGCGCGCAAGCTCAGGGATATCGCCCAGAAGAATGAGGAGATGAGAAAGACCTATCGCCGTCTTCGGAACCAGCTCTACTGGTCCCAAGTTGCAGAGCAAGAAGACGTCTTGCAGCAATGCAACGACAGTATCACATCCCTAGATGAACTGATCAATGGGGCTGAGGCGACCATTGAGCAGGCAACACAGGCCCTGGCTCAGTGCGACGAGCAGTTGGCGCGTGCCCAAGCAGCCGTGGAAGAGAAAACCCTGGAGGCCAATACCATCAATGAAGACGTCAACTCTGCAAAGGCTGATTTTGAAGAAGCCAAAGCACAGGTTACCGACTTGTACCGACAGCTGAGAGACGTCCAGTTACGCCACAATATCGCAAAAGACAAGGTGAAGGACTACGAGGTCAAGATTCTGGCGGAGGAGCAAAGACTCGACGCCAGTGCTGGTAGCGCTCGGCAGGAGCTCGAGGCGAAGATGAATGAAGCGAAGTCGGAGGAATCAACCTTCCAAGAAGAAATGTCGAATGCTCAGAACAAAAGACCGGAATTGCAAGCTGTGTTGAAGCAAGCCGAAGTTGATGAAGCCGCCGGAAGAATCGAGCTGAACGGGAAGAGGCAAGAAATTTCAGCAGCCGAGTCCCGCCTGCAGAGCCTCCAGCATAGCGCAGGGTCAACATACGCAGCTTACGACAGGCAAATTCCCGCTCTCCTGCAGGCTATTGAGCGTGACAATGGTTTCGACGAGAAGCCCGTCGGGCCTATTGGAGCCCACATCCAACTGTTGCAGCCCGCTTGGTCGTCTATTTTGGAGACGACTCTCGGCGCAACACTTGACGGTTTTTTGGTGTCGAACAAGAGGGACCAACAAAGGCTCGCAAGGCTAATGCAGCGCTTCAACTTGGCCCGCATTCCCCCGATCATCATCGGCAAGCGACTGCCGCCCAACGTGAACCTTAAGGAGCCTGATGAACGATTTGATACTGTCCTCCGCGTGCTCAAGTGCGATAACGAGTTGGTGCGAAGCCAGCTCATTGTTGCCCACTCGATCGACAGAATCATTCTCATAAGGGAGAGACAGCGGGCCGAAGAAGTGATGTTTGGAAATTCGCCTCCACCCAACGTACAGGTATGTCTCACTTTCCATGATGGTGCCAACAAGCGTGGTCATGGTCTTCGTTTGCAAGCGAAGGAGACTGGGAGCAACACATCGCCTGTCAATGCATTCAATCGCATCCCGAGGATGAAGTCGGACAACGAGACCCAAGTTAAGTTGCAAGGCGAAGCATTGGCTCAGTTGCGGGGCGAGCTGCGCTCTCTAGAAGCAAGCCAGCGCCAGCTTGAACAAGCATCTGCCAAGTGCAGGGCCAATCTGAACACACAAGAAGCCGAGATCAAGTCGTTGGACAGGAAGTTGCTCAGGGCTCGAGCGAAGATCGACAACATTTCTGCTGAGCTTGACCAGTACGAGGGAGTTGATGGAAGACTTATTGGTTACAGGGAAGAACTGGAAAAGGCCAAGGCGGAGAAAGAACATCAGGGCACCCAATACGGAGAAATGAAGGTTCGACAGGAAGAACTCAACAAGAAAACCGAAGAATACAAGAGGAGGAGCGACGAAGAGAAGAGAAGACTGAAAGACTACGATGCTCAGCTGAACAAGCTGAAGATGCATGTTCAGAGGGCCGAGGATTTGCGGAAGCTTGCGGTCATCGACAAAAATCGCGCATTCGAGGATCGTGACAACGCGATTGAAGACAAGCGACGCGCAGAAGAAAAACGCGACCGACAGGCTGAGACCGTGGCCAACTTCACAGAGCAAGCCATGGAGAAGGCGCCGAATCGAGTGTACATCGAGGAGGGCGAGACTCATAAGAGTATTGAGGCCAAGTATACCACCATCCACCAGCAGTTGGAAAGAAGAGCCCAAAAGCTTGGCGCATCGGATGAGGAAATCAAAGAGCGAGCAGCTCGAGCGGAAGCCACCTATGAGTCTGCGAAGCAGCTCTATCAAGGCCAACTGGAGGAACAGACCGCTGGAAAGCTGAATTTGGAAGATCGACTGAACAGATGGCGTTTGTTCCAACGCCATATTTCGGCTCGTGCCCGTATCTGCTTCCAGTATCTTCTCAGCGAGCGCGGTTTCAGGGGCAAGCTTGCCATTGACCATCCGCAACGCAGGTTGTCACTCTTTGTGGAACCTGACGAAACACGAAAGGGCACGGGTGGTAGAAGTACAAAAACACTTTCAGGAGGCGAGAAGTCGTTCTCGTCGATCTGCATGCTGCTTGCCATCTGGGAAGCGATGGGGTCGCCTCTAAGGTGTCTAGACGAGTTCGATGTCTTCATGGACAATGTCAATCGTACCATTAGCACGGGCATGCTGGTAAGTCAGACTTTGACCATCACCTCATCCATGTCAAAGACTAATGTCGTTGTTCCTTAGATTGCTGCCGCTCGACGCTCGGTATCGCGCCAGTATATCATGATTACACCAAACGCTATTGAAGGAAGGGCAGCACTCGACCAGGACGTGAAGGTCATTCGGTAAGTCGATTTCGCCAACACTGGCTGTCCGAGTATGGAGCGCTGACGTGAATACTAGCTTGACGGATCCCCGGCAACGAACTTTGGTCTGATCTGAGATGTGTTCTTCGGCGTTCAGGTGGTTACGTGGCGTTTGGGGATGCTTGGCCTGCGCGGATGGGATTTCGCGATACGGGGTGTGGAGGCAAGTGAACTCTTTAGGTTCGGTAAACAAGCTATTCTGGGGAAATAACCCATGATGGAACGAGTTGGCGCATTAAGAGGGTTTATCATAGAGCGATGTGTACAAGTTAAGACAATGTTATACAACGGCCCAATCCTCCAGAAGATTGTCTCGATGGATCTTGCGCGGTATACCCGGGCCATTCGACCAAGGTCTTGCTAAATTCGAAGTCCTTTACTTCTCAAGACGTTGACACCCGCGCTAGCCGTGAAACCAACCCATTGACCCAAAGACCCAAGAGCGCCACCAACTTCTTGAACCTCCTTCAGTCTCCTTTGGAGAAAGTCTCTGGTGTCCCGGAAGCCGAGTGACCTGTCGTTAGTCATGAACAGCTCGCTGGAGGCATAGATCATGGACAAGCTTGCGCGCTTGGTGTACCAAGAGGGGTCAACAGAGGTGTCGCCGGAGAGGAACCAGATTTCATCAGCCAGCTTGGCCAACTCCTTCAATGAGGCCGCAGCGTAGCTTGGCTGTGCCATGACGGCCAAAGCCTGCGTCCGTGATTGTCAGCTTCGTCGACTCGACAAGGAAACACTTGGTTGTTTTTTTTTTTTTTTGGGGGGGGGGGGGGGGGGGTTTCGCCAAAAAAAAATGGCCAACGGGAAAAAAAACTTAATTTTAAAAAA
>NW_024065982.1:0-27280 GCF_011947395.1 Colletotrichum karsti | reverse complement strand
CCCCCCCCCCCCCCCCCCCCCCCCCCCCCCCCCCCCCCCCCCCCCCCCCCCCCCCCCCCCCCGCGCCTCTACCTCTTGCCAACGGTCGATAACAGCTTCATTTTCCAGAAGCCGCTGCCAAGTTATGCATTCCACCTTTTCGCCGACGGTAGTTTCTGTTGTCTGATTGATCATGTCTTTGCTCTTGGCCGCTAGGCTTTCTCGTTTCGTCACAACATGGTACCGGATGAGGCTGAAAGGGCCGTCTGCCAGCGCGCTGGTGCTAATGTCGAGGTATCCGGCGTCCTTGGCGCCGAGAGTCAGGGCCTTCTGGGTGAAGCCATGCTCGGGGACATGCTTGTAGGCGGCAGACAAGATCGTCTTCTCTTGAGGGTTGAAGGATGTAGTCGGAGATGGGTGATCGTAGGAGTGGTAGGTTCTGTTCGTTCGGGTCGTTCGGGGAGTGGCCAGGATAGCTGTCGGACACTGGCGCGAGCCGCGGAAGGCAAGCTTGGCCGCCGGGCGGCAGTGAGTAAACATGGCAGGAGCAAAGATGTGTGATTCAGCGGATTCGCGTTTATGTTTGCGGCATCAATCCCAATGCGACAAGCAACATGGGCTGACGACAGTGGTGCCCTTTTTTTTTTTTTTTTTTTAAAATCCCCTCTCCGTCCCCTCTGCAACCTCGGAGGATCCCGCCTCACCCCAAACACCTGCCTACCTACATACCTAACAAGCCTGTCTCTATTACCAGCGGCTTTAGGGATGTAGGTGTGAGCAGTGACGAGGGTTTCAGTTACTTGGGTTGAGTACCTGGAAGCAGGGGGAGCTTGTGCCCAAATCGGGACACCCCAGCGTGAAGGTACCCGCGGTACGCGAACTCCAGCTGGTCGCCGCCATAGTTACACGGCGTCGAAGAGGCCATGGTTGGGCCAAATCCACAAAGGTAGTGTGCCATGCAAAGCCTCCTGGCTCGGGTGCTAAGATGCTGAGGACTGCTGAAGCGGCGGAGGGCGCTGCGTCTTTCCCGAGGTTAAACAGGCTTGCAAAGGCTGGCAGACTGAGTCTTGCAGAACGGTCTCTTCCTTTCCAATTGGGGTGGAATTCTAGGCGATCCGCAACCAATTGAGACTTCGACTTGCATCTTACACTACCTACCTACAACCACAACAACGCTGGGCGTCTGCATCGCGGGACGCACTGGCCTTGGCGGCATGATGACAGGCAAGTTGGCCAGATGGCTTTTGGGTCGGGTTCTTGACAGAAGGGTTGAGACAAGGATAGCACTTGAGGGTTTCGCCGGGTGATTGGAGGTCGAATGGCACGGTTGGGGTCTCTTCGCTGTAGGCAAGGTAGTTCACACAAGCAGCTGGGCTACGTTAGCTGCGGAGCCAAGGTAACAGAAATTCGGTACGAAATACACGGCTGGATTTACGCGCACGTATCGGACCTTGTGTGGGGAGTGAGAGACTTCTTCCAGTGGTTGACGCATGAGCACGCATCTGTAAGGATGCTGTGTATGTACGTACGAACCTGCATACTGTAAGTGTTATGAGGAGCATAGAGGTACTCGTACGTGGGTAACAAGATATGGATCATGGCGTCCCATCTGGTGGGTGAGACAAGACGAGACGCAACACATTGCAACATCATACGGCAACGCCGCTGGCGTGTTCGGTCCAGTTCGTTGAAGCAGAGGTAGAAGCAGAGGTAGAATCAGCCGGAAGTAAGCCAAGTGACCTTGAATAAAGTACATTGATTACTCTCGAGTGAAGGCCAGACGGCCCGTCGCCAGACTTTTTGTATACCTTCCGACAAAGCACTGGAAAAAGAGAGAGTACGGATACATTGGACTCGGGGCAGCTCGGTAGGGGTCGGGGTTCGTCTGAGCCAGAAAGGTTCACGTCGGCCCCGTCCTCCCCCACCATACCAGGGACCTCAAGGTTCTCTCGAAAGTGACTTGTACGGATACGATACAAATGATTGAATGTTGAGTGTTCCATGCCTTAAGTCAAGATAGCTGGGTTGGGCTCAGGCGGACAAGGTAGTTTATCAATGCCACTCCCGAGCCCCGTTGGAAATCGTACCTCAGCTCGTAGCCGCCGCGGCCGTCAGGGTTGCGTTCTGGACCCATAGCAGGGATGAAGATGATGGGAAAACGAAGAGAAGGACACTGGAGAGACGGATGGATGGGCGGAGGAACGGACTCGGGACGAGAACAGCCAGGTAGGGATACTTTAGGTAGGTAAGGTAGGTAGGCAGTCCAGCCATACACTGTTGCCATCCATCAGTTGTCACATCTATCGCATTATCCTGCTTGGCAATGGAGGACGCTCTACTGCATCCATCCGTCAGTTTTCTCAATATACAAAGCAGACCAAATTGATCAGAAGTGATGGTGGCAGCTGCCGTGTCGTGCCTTAAGGTACCTTAGCTAGGAAGAACGCTCATTTGCTGCTCGTCATCCGACGCAAGACTTTTACTATAGGTAGTAGCTGTGATCAGCACAGGTCGAAAGCTCCGGGTCGGAATGGAAGGCATTTCCTGCACCCGACCTTACCTACTTGGTACTTTCCACGCAGGTTGGATCCCATCGTCGGAGCTGCTCATTGGCCAATCAAACGGCGCTATTGACGCAGCCATCTGATGTGCTTTGGATGCCTTGACGCGCTTTGCTTTTGTAGCCTCTGACTGGCTGCTGAATGATGAGGCAGTATGGAAGTAAGGTAAGCCCGGGCAAGGTGGTACGTAGGTACCTACTAAGGTAAGGTAGGTAGCCCAGCTGAGAAGACCGGGATCAACAGGGCAGCGCAGCTCACCTTACCTGCCCTGCCTCCAGCCTGATCTTGAATTGACTTTGTCCAGCGAGCGTCACATCCAATTCGTGTGTATTCGTGTAGGATGTGTTGGCTAAGGTGCCTTGATTTACCTAGCGTAGTTGGTACTACAGCTCAGCTCGAAGGAACCCCAGTGTCCTTCAGTCTCCAGCTGGCCCATATCAGAACCAAACCTGGAAGTCCAATGCCGTGGACAGAAGCTGAGGTGTACCTAAGGTAGTAATCTCAGGAAAGGCACCTACCTACCTAGGTGGCTTCTCTATTTGGAGGTAAGAAGTTAGTACCTAGGTATCCGTAGGGTAGGCAGGACAGGGGGTAAGGTACCTTGCCTCAGGCCCAGTACCTTACATTGGATCTTACCTTAACCCGGGCCTCGTTCCGCTGTTCCGTTTAGTTTCTCCGTTCCCGATTGCTCATTGGATCCCGGTTCCGTCCCGGGCAGGCGACCGCCCGATCCACGGTTGCTTCGTTTCGTGCTGAACCAGCCGGCCTTTCACCTTAGGTCCTCCACTCCCATCATTACTCTAGCTCTCACCTCACTCACCGTACCTAGGTTCCTCAATTAGTACCTACCTTAACCTTAGGTACCTACCTACCTACCTTACCTACCTTACGTCAAGGCAGCTTGCCTCCCTGCCTTACATAAGGTACCTGGCCACCCTGGCCTGCTTGCTGGGTTGGGTACCGTACCTACCTGACCTTACTACTTACCGTACAGACGCCTTTTTTTGCCGCCTCCGCCTTCGCCTGCTTTCTGCGCTCGAGTCTACCCGACGTCTGCTCCTCCCGTCCTCACCTTTTTTCCCTCTCCGCCTTATCTGTCCGGACACCAACGCAACGCGACACGCGCGTCACATCACCTTTGTATCGCATCGCATCGCATCGCATCGCATCGCATCACAGCGCAGCGCCGCGCACGCATCACAGCAGCAAGCAAATAGGCAAGCGAGCAAACGAGCACCACTATCAATCGAGCTGAGCTACCTGGCGTCTCGACTTCCTTTCTCCCAATTCCTCCGTCACTCCCTCCGCCTCTTCGACGGCTTTGCGCACGCGAGTCGTAAATAAGGAGGTAGCCATGGGTAAGTCGATCTATTTTCTTTCCTCTTGCGTCTGCGTTTCTTGAAGGTGAAGGTGGTCGGTTGCCTCCCTCACCTTTCTGTACACCTACCTACTTTGCCTACCTACCATATCTCACATTCATTACCTGCCTGCCTTGTGCCTTGGTTGATTGCAATGACCGGCTTGTCCTTGTCTATCTCCTCGTCCTTTTCCCACACATCATCCTCTTACTCCTCCATATTGCTTCGCTCTCGTCGTCCTGCCCCTCCCTGCCTTGCCTTTCCTGCCCGGATGGAGTGATTGGTAGATTGCTCGCTCGCTGCCACCTAGCTCGAGAGCTTAACGTGCCGCAGCCTCGCCTCACTCAACTCATCTTGAGTCGAGCTGCGTGGGTGGCACCATGTCTGTCTAGCCTCAGGTTCCTTGGCCCCATCCTATCTCCCTTCTCTACCCCCTCATCTTCACTTCAAGCCGCAAATCTCCTCATCCCGTCCTCGCCTCCATGGCCTTGCCTCGCTGTGCGTCTGTCTGCCTTACCTGATATACATATATGGATCTGGGCACATGGCAAAGCGGACATGGTCTCCATGCGCCCAGCCAATTCGGAATCACCAACCCATGCACCCCATCCCATCCACCCATTCATACTCAATCATCTCATTCATTCATCTTCACCCAACCATTGACCCATCAATATCACACATGCCTGCTTCGTTCATGGGAACTTCTGCCATGGACGAGCTACTTGCTTGTCTTGTGTGTCTGGGTCTGGACATGGTATTCTCATACATGAGCTCGACAGTTCTGCTTCAACTCCCTCTTCCCTGGCCTTCCTTGCCTTCTTCACACAACAGCTCCCCTCTCTTTCTTCAACTCCCTCTGCTGTTGTCCGTCACTCTGGTTTTCACTTGGGTAGTCCACCTCAGTTCTTCCACCCTGCCTTTGGTTTTTCTTACCTCACCTGCACCACTTGGCTTATACATCAAGGCAAGCGCAGCAAGGTACTTACTTTCCCTTCCCCTCCGCTTCCCCCTCCCCCTCCTTCCTTACCACCCCTCCTCATCCTGCTCCTGCTTCTGCTTCTGGTGTTCCTCCACCGAGCAGGAAGGTACCTCTGTACTCCCCCGTACCTTCAGGTTCATCACCTCGTCCCTCCCCGTCAACCTGCCTACCTCACCTACTTATCCCTCCTCATCCCTTGACAAGGCCGACTTACCTGCCGGACCTTCCATCCTCAGGCAAGGAGGCCAAGGTACCGTACTGTACTGTACCGCACCGCACCGCACCGCCGTGTCTTCGGTTGAGTAGCTGCATGTCCTTCCGTGCCTTCTCCACCACACGCTCTGCACCTCACCTCACTCCACGTCTTGCACCCTGCCCGTACATACACTTACTCTCTCCCATCCCGTACCTTACCAGTCTCCCGTATCCAGACCCGTGCCGTGCT
The DNA here is from genome assembly GCF_011947395.1 of Colletotrichum karsti. Lineage (NCBI taxonomy): Eukaryota > Fungi > Ascomycota > Sordariomycetes > Glomerellales > Glomerellaceae > Colletotrichum > Colletotrichum karsti. The sequence goes on along the minus strand of NW_024065982.1, from coordinate 21,955 downwards.
TGTAGACCCCCTCGGTTTCCTCGTCACTCCCTCTCCCTCCCTCACTCTTTCTCTTCTTCTGCGCCAGCCCGCCCACCCTTTTCAGTTATCCAAATATCGACCGACCGCTGGTACCCTCTCCCTCTCTCCGCCGTTCCTACTTTGCTCCTCGTGTTCTTTGCTTTCTTCTCGCAGACACTTTCAACTCTCCCTGGTTTTCGCCTCTTAACTAACCTAACATTTCGTAGCTGACTCCGGCGACACTTATCGACCCGTAAGTATTCTGCTAATACCTTACCCTTCCTATACCACTCCCACCCGACTTCACCTCAGCCTTGCCTCCCAAAAACCCTAGTTCAACGACCGCTCCTGCTCCTGCTCCCGCCTTGTCCGAGGCGCGCTTGCGCCTGCGCCTGTGCTCCGCAGCTTCACCTTTCCCCTCCGCACTCCTCGGCAGTCGCGTTCTTGTTTGTTGCGCGATTCCTCCAGCCCAGGAAAGGAAGCCTCACAGCAGGAAAGTGATTGCTGAGATCGTGCCCTCAAGGTTCCTTCCACCTTGAATCGTCACGTTTTTGGTTTTCTGGAAAGGAGCTCCAAGCGCAGGGCACCTTCCAGTCGACTGCGAGCGCGCGCCACGCCACCCTGTCCTTCCTTGACTTCCCTCTAAACCATCTCACATTTCTCTCCCTTGCTTCGCTTCCTTTTTCCCCCCCCTCTCATCCGCACTATCTTCTGTCGTCGACTCTAACTTTGTTCCCCCCGCCTTTCTTTTCCTTCCTCGGCGCATATCTGCTGCTGTCCATCCCATCAAACCACCTCCACGAAGACACGCTTCTTCTCTCAACGGTCGTGGTCCATGGCGGCACTCAGCGCTAACCCTCACCAGCGGGAGAGATCTCGATCCCCTCGACGCGGACGTTCACGCAGCCCAAATCGCGCCTCAAGACGTCGCTCTTTTTCTCCTCGGAGCCGATCCCGTAGCAGAGACGAGTATCGTGGAAGAAGAGATCGTTCCCCCATGACTGGAACCGGAGCTCCTTCTGGAGGATCTAGCACTGGGTACGGAGGGGCGCCCCAACACCGATCTTACGAGGAGCGCGCAGCTGCCAGAGAGCAGATGATGAGCAACATTCGGGAAACGTCCCAGCAGGACCGCCGCGTCTATGTTGGCAACCTCTCATACGACGTCAAATGGCATCATCTCAAGGACTTTATGCGACAGGGTGAGTTCCCTGGCTCCTTGCGGCGACGACGATGACGACATCGTCAGACTCGTCCACGCAACATTCCTCTTCCACGGGCACTGACTGGGTTTTACAGCCGGAGAAGTTCTCTTCGCCGACGTGCTATTACTTCCAAACGGAATGTCGAAGGTGGGCGTCTACACGTAGTCTATGGCTGGCTTTCTTTTGTGGTCTTCTCCCTCTGGTTATTGATGGAATTGTTGGATTGACGGGTTGGGACGCGTGTCCACGGGTCTATGTAGGGATGCGGGTAAGTCTCATCATCAGTATTCGGCCGTCGAGATCCATCACACTAATACTCTCACAGAATTGTGGAATATGCGACACGGGAGCAAGCCCAGAACGCTGTGGCGACGCTTAGCAACCAGAACCTTATGGGCCGTCTTGTTTACGTTCGAGAAGTAAGTTGTCGCTGAGTGCTGCGCAGTCTTGGAAACTGTTTGGGCGTGGTATTGATCTGTGCTCTTTGCTAGGACCGCGAGGCTGAACCTCGCTTCATCGGCGCTACGGCCAATCGCGGCGGCTTCGGCGGCGGTGGTGCCGGCGGCGGAATGAACCCTGGTGGCTTCGGCGGCGGCGGAGGCGGCGGCGGATTCAACGCCGGTGGTAGCCGTCAGGTTTACGTGGCCAACGTTTGTTCCATCCCATGCCAATAACAGCCGCGGGTTAGACCATCCTGAACTAACGGTTCATCTAGCTGCCTTACACCGTAGGATGGCAGGATCTCAAAGATCTCTTTAGGCAAGCTGGTGAGTTACACATTCGTTCCCCCATGTTACAATCGCTTCTTTGGCTATCTGCATTACGGTAAACTGACATGATTCTGCAAGCTCGCAACGGAGTCGTTATTCGCGCCGACGTACACTTGGGCCCCGATGGGCGCCCGAAGGGATCCGGAATCGTAGTGTTTGAGAACCCTGACGACGCCCGCAACGCTATCCAACAGTTCAGCGGCTACGAATGGCAGGGCCGAATGCTTGAGGTTCGCGAAGACAGGTTTGCTGGTGCCGGCGGCCCCATGGGCTTCGGCGGCCGGGGCGGCTTCGGTGGCATGCGAGGTGGCTTCGGTGGCGGTTACGGTCGTGGCGGCTTTGGCGGCGGCCGTGGTGGCTTCGGCGGCGGCGGCGGCTACGGTCGCGGTGGCTTCCAAGGAGGAGGAGGACCTGGAGGTGGTGGCGGCGGCGGCGGCGGAGGCTTCGATGCCGGCAATGCATCCTCCGTTCCCCCGAACCCCTTCACCGATTTCGCCACAGCTGGAACTGATCGCAGCGAGACAATCTACGTGCGCAACGTAAGTTTGACCGGTCACAACAACGGCCTTAGAAATCCTGATGCTAATGGTTTGCAGCTGCCCTGGTCCACCAGCAACGACGACCTCGTGGAGCTCTTCACCACTATTGGAAAGGTTGAGCAGGCCGAGATTCAGTACGAGCCTAGCGGACGCTCTCGTGGCACCGGTGTGGTACGCTTCGACTCGGCAGAGACCGCCGAGACTGCGATTGCCAAATTTCAGGGTTACCAATACGGCGGTCGTCCTCTGGGCCTGAGCTTCGTCCGATATCTGAACGCGGCTGGCGGTGGCGATAGTATGGAGACCGACGCGCATGCTGGCTTGACGCAGGACCAGATCATGTAGGGCGACACCACGGCAGGGCGTCCTCCTGCAACGCCAGCTGATACCCGGATCGAGCTCCAAACGACGGAATCCGTATTAGAGCCGACAAATTGTTGTTGTCCTCACTCTAAACGTCAGTCTGCATTCTCTTTTCATTATTGGTTTTCGGTTTCGATGCGACAAAAATTTCCTTACATTCGACGCAACTCGAGTCTTCTAGGCGGGGGTGGGCTGAGTCGTGGCTGGTCGTGCACGAACGACGCTCATCGACAACGCTCAACACGACTGTCATGTAATGAGGATTATTAGCTAGGATAGTCCCGTGAGTCCACGGCAGTTCGTCTGGTCACGGCAAACTGGCACTCCTCGTCTAGCTGCTATGTCGGCGCTTGACGTGGCCTTGCCCGAAAAATTGGTTCTTGGCCGGAACCTATACTTCAGTTGCTTTTGAAGGACACCCGGGATGAGGATTGACTCAGGGGGCTCTACCTAGAATGGACATCGAATAGCATATGAACTTCGCATGCGATGGCGGTTGTGGTCGATACGTCGGGGTGGACGACGGTGAGGTGGTGATTGCGTAGGACGAAGCACGGCACCGGCGTTATTTCCGCACTTGCAGTTGTCGATGATTCTTCGGGCGGCTTGGAAGATTCGCCGGGAGTCCAGGGGCAGTTGTGACACTGCCCACCGCTTGGTGTAAAATTGCAACGTGAATGTAGTCGAATGCTTGACCGGTGATGTCCGGGTTTGAAGTCGCCACGCAGCCAGCGGAGGCATGTCTACAGGAGTTCCCGTCCCCCCGCCCCCGGCCCCCGGGGATATCAGACTCATCGACAATTATGACTGGAATAGGCCTGGAACCGCGTGTTTGCGTCTCTAGTTTGTCTAGCAATTTGAGACGCGTCGCATGGACGACTTATTGTAAACCTCGACAAGGCCAAAACAACCCCAAACTGGGTGACTATGGCTACCAGGTGAGTAAGCTGCACGAACATGCAGCCTAGGAGGTTGTTATGTCTACCGCTCGCTCTCTACGACTAGGTAGATATAAGATGAGAACCGGTGCCTACAGCAACAGTCTAATGTCCCGTCTGCACGGAGTCACGGTCATCGCCTTTCCTATCTATCATCCTCTAAAACAAGAGTCATGTGTGAGCTTCACCTTTACAGGTGCCCGAGCTGCGGGACAAGGTGGCAGGGTCACAAGAAACTGGCAAGTTGTGAAAGCAGCCATCCAACCGCCAGATGCCCCGAAAGCCTTTGCATGTATGTCGGTAACCCAAGGAGACCTAGGCGAGGCGAATGCGAAGCATGCGCCCATGTAAGGGAAGCGTTAGAAGGGTTTGGGGACGTCGCGGATTTTGGCTCTGGAGCCCACGAACCGTCTGGCGGCCGGGGTGCGAACTCTGAGTAGTCAGCCCCCGTGAGATGATGACGAGTATATGGCCGGGATAGCAGCGCAAGTTGGTAGTCATAATGGACTGTCACATAGTAACACGATGAAAAGGAGTTCGGCTAGGCCAAGATCACATTCGGTCTACATGTAAACTACTCATGAAGCATGAAACTCATGCTTTGTAGCTCGGCAGAGACTCTTGCGGTCGTTCTGCCGTCTGCGACTGTCTGGCATGGATGTGTATGAGACTTTGGGCCGGTGGCTGGAAAAACTTGTGATTTGATAAGTCACAAGACTTCCGTAGCTCGCTTACCTATTGTTCTCAAAGCTGCTTATGCTCCTGTGTCTCTGTGTGAGAGCGAGAGATTGCTCTGATGCGGCGAGCGTAGTCTGCGACTTCCTCGATTGCAGTCACTACAGACTAAACGTTCATCTCTACATCAAGAAGCCGTTGCGGTAGCAGGTCCTCCCTTCTTCTTCCGCGCCTTGGCCTTCTTCTTGCTCCTGTCCCTTGGCTTCAAAGCCACCATACCGCCCTTGCAGATGTCGGCGTAGCGCGCATAAAAAGTATCCAGTGTCTCTACCTCGACGACCGTTGACAACTTGATCTTCGAGTCCCTGTTCTTTTTTGACTTGCCATTGGTGGCGCGCACAATAATAGGCAAAGGCCTCGCAGGATGTAGATCGGGGAACGGTTCGGTGGCGGTCGGCTCGGGAACGTCTTGGCCGTAGGTGACTGAGAGGAAATGCAGGTCAGCGTAGCTGCTCTTCACTACGAGCGAGATGTGGACGTACGTCTCTTCTGGACGAGAAAGATTGAGCCGCGGCCTTTGCTCTTGCGCTGCTCGAACAGTTCGCCTAACTTGCCGAAGAACTGGATAACAACATGGTCAGTACACGTGGGCACGCCACACCCTTGAGATTACGACTCACCTCATCGTGGCTCAAGTGACTGGCCATGGTCTGGGAAATCCGATCTGGCGAACTGCCCTGGTATTGTATGCGACCTTGAATGCGCATGAAGGTGAGGAGAAGGGAGGTTATTGACAGGCCTCAACCTAAGTTGGACAGTTAGCCCCGCTGGAATGATCGCCCTGTCGCTGTAACTTAGTTTCGCCCGACGTAGGTATTATGGCGTATCCGCCTGTGTAAAATTGTTCCAGGAGGTACCTTGAACTACTTGAAGCATACCTAGGTAGCGCAGGTCAGAATTGGGTGTTGGTCCCCACCCATGCATGGATCGTTCAGACCTCAGAGCCCCATTAAAAAGTTTCCGACTTTGATTCATTTCCACGCGAACCAGAATGAAGACTCTAATAGTGTCGACACAAACTACGAAGTGTCTCAGGGTGCCTCGATCGTAAGGAGGCCTTCTCTTGCGCCGTCGCTTTTTTTTTGTCTGGCTAATTGTCCGATCTTCACATCCCTTTTTGACCAAAATGCCCCCCAAGCCCCTCTCGCTGCCTCCAAAGCTCCTCCAGCAGATTGGCGCCTCAGAGCAAGCCGGCGCCTCCAAAGCTCGTGGCCGATGGAAGAGTCAAGATCAGAACAGAAAAGACCGCCGAAAGGCTGAGAGACAGTCCAGGAAGCAGCGTCAGAATCCAACCCGTAGAGAAGGACGCCCGCCGAAGCGCCAGGTTGAAGATGACGACGATGACGATATTGACGACAACGACCTTTTCGACGACAACCAGGCGCCAGCAGAACCGCGCAAGCCATCGAAAGTGAACTCGAAAAAGCGCAAAAGGGATCTCAATGGAGATGACGAGGATGGAGAAACGCCTGCGCCGAAGCAGCCATCGCGTGCCGTTCGTGACCGATTGGCCAAGGACGACGCCGAAATCGAGCAGCTTGAACGGAAGTTGGGGCTTAAGAAGGGTCGCAAGTCGCTGCCAAAGTCATTCAAGGATGATGGCTTAGACGACCTGCTCGGCGAACTCAGCGGTGGAAGCGACTCGGAGAGTGCCGGCAGACAAAACAACGAGTTCAAGGACTGGCTTGCGCAAAAGAGGAGGGAAGCCGCCGGCACTCGTCCTGCAACTGCTCAGGATTCAGAGAGCGATCAAGACGACGAATTGGGCGGCTGGGACAGCGAACTACTTCACGATGACGATGACGATGACGATGACGAAGCCGACGACACCGACTTGGGAGACGATGGTGAGGGGGCCGGATCCCAGTCCAGCGACGACGACATAGAAGATGAGGATGTCATCAGCGACGCGGAACCCTTTGAGGGCTTGGATCTGGAAGAAGAGACAGAAGCGGCGGCGGCGGCAGTAGCACCTAAAAGGATCAGAGAAAATCCATACCTGCCACCAGTCACCGCCAGCACTCAACCGACAAAGTATATTCCGCCCTCGATGCGAGCCAATATGGGAGTGGATGCCGACTTGGAGGCACAGATTCGCCGCAAATTACAGGGTCCTGTCAACAGAGTCACCGAAGCAAATTTGCTCCCGATCGTCGGCGAGATCGAGAGAGCCTACCGCGACCACCCGAGAGGCCACATGAACAACATCTTGACTGGTCTGTTGATGGCGCAAATATGTGATCCTACGAGCAAGCCCGACACGCTACTGGTTCTGTCCGCTGGCTTTATGGCAGCTTTATACAAAGGCATCGGTATCGATTTTGCCGCACACTTCCTGACTACGTGTGTGGAGCGATTCCAAGAAGAGATGGAAAGGGCCACAATGGCGGCTGAGGAGCAACGCATTCCCACCAAGGAGACTTCGAATTTGATTACAGTGCTGGCAGAAATGTACATCTTCCGCGTCATCAGCAGCAACCTTATGTTCGACCTCGTACGGCTGATGTTGGGCGACCTCTCGGAACTGAACGCGGAACTTTTACTGCGTATAGTACGTGTGGCTGGGCCTCAACTGCGCAAAGATGATCCTCTGGCGCTCAAGGACATCGTCAGCCTGATTCGTCCCGCCATCGCCAAGATCGGAGAGAGCAACCTCACCGTCCGCACAAAGTTCATGATCGAAACTATTAGCGACTTGAAGAACAATAAGCTGAAGGCCGGCGCACAGGACTTGGTCATCTTGAACGAGCATGTAACGCGAATGAAGAAAGCGCTGGGTTCACTCGACACACAGAAGCTGAAGGCAACGGAGCCTCTCCGAATCGGGCTGAGGGATATCGAGAACGCCGACAAGACTGGCAAGTGGTGGCTTGTCGGCGCTAGCTGGGCAGGTTCGGATGCTCAAAAGACGAAACATGAAGATCACCAAGCCGTTGTCAAGAATGCAGGTGTTGACGAGGACAAGGACGGCGGCGTTGTCGTTTCCGACGCCAATGACCTCGTTACCCCCGACTATGGTCAGCTCGCGCGAGAGCAGGGCATGAACACTGACATTCGGCGCGCCATCTTCATCGCCCTTGTGGCCGCAGCAGACTACCAGGATGCCTACATGCGGATTTTGAAGCTAAAGCTCAACAAGTACAACCGGCGAGAAGTGCCAAACGTCCTCGTCCAATGCTGCGGAGCACAACAGCACTATAATCCGTACTACACACTCGTGGCCAGGAAGTTTTGCAGCGACTCGCGGATCAAGTATGCTTTTCAGGACACGGTCTGGACGCTGTTCCGAAGACTCGGTGAACCCTTGTTTGGGGAAGAGCCGGAGGAGGAAGAGGAAGAGGCTGCTGACGACCGTCGACTTATCAACACGGCTAAGATGATTGGGAGCTTGGCAGCGGATGGCTCGGTCAGTCTGGGCCTCCTCAAGGCCCTGAACCTCGCCTACATCAAGGACACGACGGGTCTGTTTGTAGAGGTGATGCTCATCACGGTGCTCCAGGAGTGTAGTCGAGCTAAGAACAAGACTTTGGACCAAGCTCTAAGCGTGCCATTCGGCGGCGGGTTAGCTCCAGAGCTTGCGCGGAGCGTCGCATACTTCCTGCGAAAGAAGGTACGGGACACTGATCTGGTAGATGGAAAGAAGGACACCAAAAGGGTCAAGCAAGCATGCAAGGCCGCCGAGCAAATGCTACAGAAGCCAGCCCAAGCTGTTGATTTGTAGTTGAGCGAGGTCCGAGTATAGAGACGGCGGCTGCGGTGTGAATCCGAGCCGGCCTTCATAGCTTAATTCATGGACATGGTGTGGTTGACATGGTTTTGATTATTGTGCGATGTCCGGAAGTAGCCGACGGGACTGAAGCCGACACGGGTCAAGGTCCGTTGTAGCCGAATAGTCCCGCTACCGGCGGCCATGCCGTTCCTACCGAAAGTCAATGGCCACGCTGGTGATGTACGCGCCCATTCGTCCACGGTCCGGGTGCATCATATTCGAAACCCAAATCAACGGGCGGGCAGCCGGAGCGGACGGCGGCTAATGTCGCCTCAACACGGAAGATGACGGAGGAGGAGAGGAGGAGGAGGGAACGTTGAGAAGGGTGGCCTCGCTATTGCATAAGCTTCCATGCAATTACTAGAAAGTATTAGTGGGTACCTACGACTGGCGTTGGTACATTGGGTAAGGAACTCTACCCAAGGTACCTTACGTGCCCGCCCCCGGCGGAACTCGAAAAATTGCAAGCTCCAATTCAAACCGAAGCAGCAGCTGGCTCAACACAGCAGCAGATTAACCCTTCCCGTCAATTCGTTCGATTCAACCGTCTTGTTCACCCATCCACCACCCATCCACTCCAAGTGCGAATCTCCGTCGCTTTTTCCCTCCCCGTCCCACTCCTTCGTTCCCTCTCCCTCTCGCCCTCCGTTGGGTTTGATTTTCCTTTTTTTCTTCCTTTCCATTGATCCCCGAGCCCTCCTCGCGTATCCGTCGCCACCATGTTGTCCAGTCGCTTGATACCCCGTACCGCAGCTAGGTCGGCTTTCAGGAAACACACTTCGTGAGACTTTCCTCGCCCCTTCCAGCTTTTCCCGCCGGGCGCCACTGGTGCAAATGGTCCATGAACACTAACACACTCTTCTCTCAGCCTCCCTGCTGTCGTCCCCTCTCAACTCTCGAGATGGAGCCGCGCCTACGCCTCCGCCTCTGGTGCGTCCAGCTTCCTACGTCCAGCCCACCCCTTGAAACGACTTCGCGCGGTCCACGATCCTAGCCAACCCCAACTAACTGCTGCGTATTCGCAGAGGAGAAGGACCTTGTCATTATTGGCGGCGGTGTTGCTGGCTATGTAGCCGCTATCAAGGCCGGTCAGGAGGGCATGAAGGTAAACGTCATCGTCCGCCCGCCGCGGAGGCGAGGCGATGGGCAATAGCTCCAGTTGGACTGACTTGCCTATAGGTCGCCTGCATCGAGAAACGCGGTACCTTAGGCGGAACTTGCCTCAACGTCGGCTGCATCCCGTCTAAGGCTCTTCTCAACAACTCGCACCTTTACCACACCATCCAGCACGATACCAAGAACCGCGGTATCGAAGTCGCTGACGTCAAGTTGAATCTCGAGCAGTTCATGAAGGCCAAGGATACAGCCGTCGGCGGGCTCACCAAGGGTGTCGAGTTCCTCTTCAAGAAGAACGGCGTCGAGTACATCAAGGGTTCCGGCTCGTTTGTCAACGAGAACGAGATCAAGGTCGACCTGAACGAGGGCGGCGAGACTTCCGTTCGCGGAAAGAACATTCTGATTGCCACTGGTAGCGAGGCTACTCCCTTCCCTGGGTTGGAGATCGATGAGAAGCGCGTCGTCACCAGCACCGGTGCTCTGGCCCTCGAGAAGATTCCCGAGTCCCTTGTTGTCATTGGTGGTGGTATCATTGGCCTCGAGATGGCTTCCGTCTGGTCCCGCCTGGGTAGCAAGGTCACCGTCGTTGAGTTCCTCAACCAGATCGGTGGCCCTGGAATGGACGCAGAGATCTCCAAGAGCACCCAAAAGATCCTCAAGAAGCAAGGCATTAACTTCAAGACCAGCACAAAGGTTGTAAGCGGCGACAAGAGCGGTGACAAGGTCCAGCTGGATATCGATGCGGCTAAGGGTGGCAAGCCTGAGACGGTAAGGGTTCATACGCCTCTGTGTCCGTGAGATCCACTGACTTATTCACTCTGTAGATCGACGCCGAGGTTGTGCTTGTTGCCATTGGCCGCAGGCCATACACCGGAGGGTTGGGACTCGAGAACATCGGTCTCGAGGTCGATGAGCGTGGACGCGTCATCATCGACTCCGAATACCGTACCAAGATCCCCCATATCCGCTGCGTCGGTGATGCTACCTTCGGCCCCATGCTTGCGCACAAGGCTGAGGAGGAGGCTGTTGCCGTTGTCGAGTACATCAAGAAGGGCTACGGTCACGTCAACTATGGTGTCATCCCCTCCGTCATGTACACGTACCCTGAGGTTGCTTGGGTTGGCCAGAGCGAGCAGGATCTGAAGTCGCAGAACATCCCGTACCGGGTCGGGTCTTTCCCTTTCAGCGCGAACTCCCGCGCCAAGACCAACATGGACACTGAGGGTATGGTCAAGATGCTTGCCGACCCGGAGACTGACAGGCTTCTGGGTGTTCACATCGTCGGACCTAACGCCGGCGAGATGATTGCAGAGGCTACGCTGGCGCTGGAGTATGGCGCGTCAAGTGAGGACATTGCCCGCACCTGCCACGCCCACCCTACCCTCGCTGAGGCTTTCAAGGAGGCTGCCATGGCTACCTACTCAAAGCCTATTCACATGTAACCTAAGAAGCGATTATAAGCCGATTGAATGAGAATTAGAGTGTCTTAAACTAGGTATAGAACACGTATGTACTTTGTATTATATGAAAGAGTAGTAGATAGAGGTCTAAAGAGAGAATTAATAGTACTTATATAAACTATTAATATAAGGAACAAAATTCTAAGAAATATATATCTAAATATTATTATCAAAACTATTAAGATGTCACGAGGTGGGCTCTTACGCAGCCTTGCTAACGCCGCATGTGGCGTGTGCAGTGGCTCTACATCACGTGAGCGCATCCCACGCATATTTCTATGCGCAGAAGCGCACTACTCTCTTTAGCTAATATAGTTACTTTATATAACTCGCCCTCACCCCTACGTTCTAGCTTATAATATAAGACTTATAAATTTTTATTTTAGCTTTAATTAATATTTTAATAATAATAATAATAAGTAGAGTGTTTTATAACTATACTATAAATAATAGTAATATTAAAAATAGAGAAATTTTATTTATTTTTATAAAACTATTTAAATAAAGTTTTAAATTTTAAGAAAAGATTTTAAAGAAAAGCTTATATCTACTATTTTATAATTTAAAACTATATATTAAATTAATTTTAAATAAGATTTAACTTATTAAAAAAAATAAAATAGCTATAAGCTATATTAATTATAAATTCTATTAATTATACTTTAAATTATATTTTATGATTACTTTAAATTTAATTTAGTCTATAAGATAGAAATATTACTTAGCTATAAGGGAGCTTTATATAATAGTTTATTAATATAAGGTTTTTAGTTCTTTAATATAATTTTAATACTTTAGCTTATATTATCTCTTAATATAATAAATAGATATAAATAATAATTAAATTAATATTAACTAATAAGCTTAATTTAATTAAGGTCTTTAAGTATATATAAGTTTATAAAAGCTATAAGAAAAAGGGGGGTAATAAGCTTTATTATTAATAAATAATAATAATAACTTAAATCTATTATAATAATACTAAATATTCTAATTATAAGTCCCTCTTTATAGAACTTTTATAGTTTTTTAGCTAAAAGAATAGCTAATAAAGTATCTCTATTATATTATTAAATAGACTTATAAAGCTGGCTACTATTTTAAGCTAAAAGCTTATTTTTTATCTTTTTATAATCCTTTTTTATTATTATATTTAAATTTTTTAATATATCTTTTATATTTTTTAATATATTTAAATAGCTTAAATATAGCTTATATTATAAGCTATAGTAATACTAACTTAATAAGATAATTATTAATATAAAGATTTATATTATTAAAAGCTTTAAGTTTAAAAAGCTAAATTATACTTATTAGCTTAAAGTTATTTAATTTACTTTAATATATTTAAAATAAGCTATTAATTCTAATTATATTATAAAGAGCTATATTATATATATTTAAGATCTTTATAATAATAATAATAATATTATTATTACTAAAGATTAAAATCTAAATAGAGTAGATATAGTAATAGATATTATTATTATTATATATAAGCTCCTTATAGGCTTTTTAAAACTAATTAAATAGCTTAAAGCTAATAATCTATAAATCTTATAGATCTAAATTATAATATATTAATAGTATTATTAATAATAAGTAATAAAACTATAATAGTCTTAAATACTAAAGGTAAGCTAAAAGTCTTTTAAAAAGTTTAATAATAATATGTTAGCTTAAAGGCTATATAGTTAAAAAAGTTAATTAATTAGTAAATAGTAAAAGTTTTAAAGATATCTTTTAAAGTATTAGAGAGATTTTAATAAAAAAGTTTATTATTATTATTATAATAGGGGAAATTAAAGTATAAAGTAATAAAATAATAGCTAAAATAGAAATAGCTTATATATAGTTATATAACTAAATTGCTATTAATTAGTTAAGTTAGCTAGGCTAAACCTAAAGTTAGTTAAATATATAGTTTCTAAATATAATATAGTAGCTAAAGGCTTTAATTTAGTCTATATAAGTAATTTAAAGCTATTTATATATATAACTTATACCTTTAAGTACTATATTATAATTTAAACTATATATTTAACTTACTTTAGGTTTAATTTAGCTTACTAACTAATTAATAGCTATTTAGCTATATAATTTATTATAAGAATAGGTATATAAGTAGCTAGAGAGGCTTAAAAAGCGCTAATATAATATAATATAATAGGCTAATATATATTATAATAGAATTTAATAAATTTAAGTATAAATAAGTATTAATTTTAATAGAATAATATATTAAGAGTAATATAGAAGAATATTAAACTATTATTATATTCTATAAGATCTAAATCTACTCTAAAGAAGTAAGGGGAAAAAATAAATATTTCTAAAATATATTATTATATATATATAGCGTTCTAGAGTATTAATTATATAGTAGTCTATATTTCTACTATCTTTATTTTATAGAGCTCTTTTTATAGAATATTTTTATATAAAGATATATATAGTTATTTCTATTATTATATTTAATAGAGATTAAAATAAATTATTATTATTATTATTTCTTCTTCTTATTTTTATATACCTCCTTAAGATATATATAGTTATATATAGCTTACCTTTTATAAAAATAAATTATTATTATAATAAATAAAAACTTAAAACCCTTATAGAAATAAATAGAAAATTTACTTTTTATTTATTTATCTTATTATATTATTATATTATAGTTAGAAATAACTTAATACTTAATTTTTAAAAATCTAATATTATTTAAAGCTAACTCTTAACCTCTTTAGTTAAAAATCCTTAATAAGTAGTATAAATTTAAGTAGCTAAATATAGCTCTACTCCTTAAGATAATATATAAATATATAAATAATATTATTTATTATTTTAAAATAACTATTTCTCTATTAAGTTATTTATTTTAAATAACTTTAAGCTTTTATTTTATTTATATTTTTATTTATATAAAAAATTTATTATTTACTCTTTTTTTTAACTTAGTTATTATAATCTTTTAGTTTAGCTTTATATTATTATTATTATTATTTTTTATTTTTTTATTTTTAATCTCTTTATAAATATTAAAATACTAAAAGCTAGCTATTCTTTTAAATATTAAAGTAATTTAAAGGTATATAGTGAATAATTTATTATTATTTATAAGAGTAAAGACTTCTATCTCTAAGTCTTTAAGGCTTAAAAACCTTATTACTATAAATAAGCTCTTCTTAAAAGCTATTAGCTTTTTCTTAATATTAATTAAGAGGCTATTTATAATAATCTTTTTAATATTAATAATAAAGGGAATAAATAATAAAATATAAATACTTTAAGCTATAATTAGTAATAATTTAGCTTTTCTCTCTTTTTTTTCTCCTCTTTTTCTTTTTTCTCTTTCTCTCTCTTATTACTCTAATAGTAATAATAAAAATAATAAATAGAGAGAGAATAATAATAATAAAGATAATAAAGAGTTAAAATATTTTTTCTTTTTAATTTTTAATATAGATCTTAAGTTATAAAGTATTTTTTACTTTTATATATATTACTTTTACTTTATATTATATATCTATCTTTTAAGAGACTTTATTAGCTTAAATAAAATTAAACTTAAAGTTATTTTTATTTATTTTATTAATATAATATATTTAATTTATTTTATTATAATTAATATATTAAATATAATAATATTTATATTATAATAGGTTTATTTTTAATTCTTTTAGTTTTTAATTTAGATTTATTAATATTTTATATAGGTCTTTAATTTAATATTTAATACCTTTAATAATATAATTACTTTTTTTATTATTTTTAATATACTTCTTTTTTATATAACTCTTTTTAATTAAAATAACTTTTAATAGAAGCTTATAGAGATTTTAATTAGTTTTCTAAAGGATTTTAAAGCCTTTAAAGCTATTTATTATTAATATTAAAATTTAAATAGAGCTAAAGTTTTTAACTAAATATATTTAAATATATTTAACTTCTTTTTTAATAATTTATTAACTTTTTACTAAAAGATTAAAAGTAATCATAAATAAATTATTAATACTTAATATTAGATTTTTAGTTAAATATTACTCTCTTATTATAGATTTAAATATAATCTTAATAATACTATAAGTCTTAAAATAAAATAATAATTCTCTAATAATATTAATATAATTAAATAGCTTAAAACTTTATTTCTATTTATTTTTTTATAATTAATATTAACTTTATAGTTTAAAATTCTATTAAAAAAGGCTTATAATAAAGCTTTTAATTTATTTTATATTTTACTTTTAAATATAAAATAAAACCTTAAAGTTTTAATTTATTTTTATAATTTAACTTATTTATATAATTGAGGTTCTATATACTTAAGCTAAAGCTAGATATAGCCTTAGTTATATAAATCAACCTAATAAGTAAATACTTAGTATAAATAACCTATAAAACAGTATAATACCCTATACTATATATACCTAGTAAAAAAGCCTTAACTAAATATAATTTAACTTATTATTATAAACTTAATTTAACTCTTAATTAAGATTTTAAATTAAGCTATATTTTTATTTATTTTTTATTATTTATAATCTTTAGCTTTATTAAGAAATTACTTAATTTAAATAAAGGGAAATAGTTTTTAAGTTTCTATTTATTTTTACTCTCTTTCAAATTTAATATAAATAGGGGTTTATTACCTTAATTATTATAATATAATTTTAAAAAGTTTATATAGAAAATATTATATAACTATAAGTATTATTAAAATAAAGCTAAATCATAAACTTATTTTTCTATATAGTTAAATATTTTAAAAAGATTAATATATTTTAAAGCTAATTTATATTATATTACCTTAAATTATAAGTTTTAAATTAATAAAAAGACTAAAGATTTAATTAAAAGAATAATAAAATTATAATACTTATTATAGCTTTTTACTTATTATTTTATTACTTTTTATTAATATTCCTTAAGGTTTTTCTTTACTTAATAGAGTTTTTTAAAGTATTTAGTTATATTTTATACTCCTTTTATATTAATTTTATTTTTAAAATTAAAATAAACCTTTAGTTAATAGCTTATAAAAGCTTTAGCTAATAAAACCCTAATTATTAAGTTTTAACTATTATTTACTATATATTAAGCTTATAAAAATAAGTTTATTTAGTTTACTTTTTAATAATAGAAATACTATAAATATTATTTTAATTATTTATTAATAGCTTCTATTTACCTATCTATTTAGATATAAAATATTATTAAAAGCTTTTACTTTATATAGTTATAATAATAAAGCTTTAATTAAAATTAGCTTATAAATATTAAACCTCTATTAAATATAATACCTTTAGGTATATTAAATTTAAATTTAATCTCTTAATAAAAAATCTCTATTAAGTTAATAAATATTATATTAATATTTATTACTATATAAATATACTATTTTATATATATAGTAAACGCCTTATATAGTCTTACTATTAATATTGCTCTATTAGCCTTATTATTATATAAATTATTAATTTTAGGGTAGAGTTTATATAACTTAGCCTTAAGAGCCTTCTATATATACTCTATAGAGTTAAGATCTAAGCTATATAGTAGCTAGTTAATTACCTATATCCCTCTCTCTTTAAATTACTACTTTATAGCGTTTAATATATAAATAGAGGTATTATCTTACTAAAAAGCCTATTTAACTTTATAAAAGGGTAAAAGTCCCCTTTAAAAGCCTCTATATAGCTTTATAATAAGTAACTATTCCTAATAGTATTAGGGTCTTAATATATAAAGATAAGTAGTAAGAGGCCTTTATACATTATCCCTATCTATACTATAATACTAATATTCTTCCTATAAATAGTTAGATTAATATTCTCCCTATTAAACTTCTTATATATATATTAGAATACCTATATAACCCTCCTATTAGGTAATAACTATATAGAGTACTTATTACTTATAATCCTATAGATTAATATATTCTCTCTCTTATATTAGTACTAATAGAAGTCTATTTACTTATAGGTATTATTACTTATTAATACTAACTAGTAGATTAATTACTACTTCCTTAAGTAGTACTTCTTTAATATATATTAAAAGGTATAATAAAAAGCTTTAAGTTAGGATTATATAATAAAACTCCTCTATAGAGATTATAAGAAGTAGAAGTAGAGCTAAATAAACTATTAAACCTATTATTATATTAGTTAATAAGGTTACTTAAGCTAGGTATATAATACTATAGACTCTATAGCTCTCTATTATAATAGAGTATTATAAATAGTCTTTTAGTTAACTCTAAACTAATAAGTAATATTAATCTTATTTTTACCTTTTATAATAAGGGTAAATATAGCTAAATATATATCTTTTAATAGCTTTAAATTTTACTTTTAATTTTTACTTATTTTAATACTAAATTAATATTATTATAATACTATACTATAAAGTTATATAGTATTAAAGTTAGAGAGTCTTTATAATATAATTAAAGTAGATATAAATTTTAGTATTTTAAGTAGAATAGGTTTTAATATATATAGACTATTAATATAATATTATACTTCTCTTAAGTATATAAAAACTTAATATAAATACTTTATATAGTCTTTATAAGTTTTAGAGAATATTAAGATATTATTTAGATATATTATATAAATTATATTTATAAGCTCTCTTAAAGTATTATTATTATATATTTAAAAATAGTTAATAAGTTTCTAAGCCCTATAAGTAGAATGTAGAACTTATATAAGCTATATTAAGTTTAAAAAGCTATTTTCTATTTATATTCCTTTTAGAAATAAATATAATAAGATATATCTTTTAGATTAATTTTTAAGAAATATTAAGCTTTTATAATTTAATTTAAAAGTTTTAAAATAAAAAATAAAAAATAATAATTTTTAATTATTACTTTAATTAAACTTTAATAATTTATAATAAGATATAAAAATCTATTTATTTTTAGAAATAAATATAATAAAAGCTTTAATAAAGCTTTTTAAAGAATAAATTTAATTTAATTTTAAGAACTTTAAAAAGATATTTCTATAAAGCTATAAGTTTATAAAGTAATAAAGAATAAATAAAGCTTTATAGAGAGCTTATTCTCTCTTTTAAATTAATAATATAATTTAGAGATTAAAAGGGGGGTAAAATATTTATATTTTTAAAAGTTAAAATATTCTTAAAGAAATTTAATTTCTTTAGAATAACTTAAACCTTTAAATATAAATTAAGTTTCTCTTTTTCCTTTTTATTTAGAAATAATAAAGGTTTAAAAAACTAAATAATAATAAAGATTTAAGCTATTTCTTTAAAAGCCTATTTAATAAAGTAATAAAGCTAATAAATCTCTTAAGCTTTTTAATTTATTTTAAATTATTATTTCTTATTTCTCTCTCTAAAGTAAATATTATAATTCTTTAATATTATTATAAATAAAAGTATTAAATTTCTATCTTAATATAAATTATAATTAATAGCTATATAAAGCTTTATAGACTCTTAATAAGCTCTTTAGGAATTAATAAGGATAAAGAGAATAAAGTATACTTTATAGGTTAATATAATAAAATAAAAGATTAAAAATAATAAGGGATATATAAGCTTTATAATATTAAAATAAAACCTTTTTATAAATTAAATAAATATAATATTATATTTAGCTTTTATATTAAAATTAATATATATTATAATAAATAATTATTAGGTTTTAATCTATATATTTATATAGAAATAAGATATAGTTTTTATTTTTAAATTAAAAGAAAAAAATAGAGGTTTTATTTCTTTTTTATTAATTTTTCTAACTTATATAATATAGAAATAAATACTAACTAAATAGAAATTAATTTCTCTTTATTTTTTTTTATTTTTTTTATAATAAAAAGATATAAATTTAATAAGTAATTAAAACTATTATAAATAAAGTAAATATAAAGTTCCCTAATAATATAATTTACTTTATTTTTATTTATTTTAATATTCTTTTTTATTTTCTCTTTAAAATAGAGAGACTTTTAAGGAGCTTTTATAAGTCTTTTATAATAAATAGTAATATTCTATTTTTATATATCTTTAAATAAGGATTTATATTTATATTTTATATTTAGCTAAATAACCTCTTAATATTATATTATTATCACTATTATTTCCTCTTAAGTCTTAATAAGATTAATAATATTAATCTATATATATTTCTTTAAGTTATTAATTAATATTATATAAAACTTAAGAGTACTCTCTTTATTTAGCCTTAATATAAATTCCTTTTCTAAAGATTAAAAATATATATAAAAGTTTTTTAAGTTTTAATTACTCTATTATTATATAGTAATAATTTAATATATAATATTAAGTTTTTAAAACTAAATATCTTTAATAAAAGTTTTTATTTATTTTATAAAGAATTAATAGTTTTTAATATTAACTTAATAATCTATTAGTAAATTATCTTTATAAAGGTTTTAATAGCTATAGTAATAAGAATCTATATAGTTTAAAGTAATTATAATCTTTTTAAAACTATTTAAATACTTCTTTAAAAGCTTATTCTAAATCTTATAACTATTTAGTATACTTTTAATAGCTAATCTTTAATATAAAGTATAAATATTACTTAGCTCTAAAGGAGCTTTATATAGTAGTTTATTAATATAAATTTCTTAGTTCTTTAATATAATTCTAATATTTTAGTTTTACTATCTCTTAATATAATAAATAGATATAAATAATAGTTAAATTAATATTAATTAATAAGATTTAGCTCAACTAAAGTCTTTAGATATATATAAGTTTATAAGAGCTATAAAAAAAGGGGGGGTAATAAGCTTTATTACTAATAAGTAGTAATAATAGGTTAAATCTATTATAATAATATTAAACCTTTTAGTTATAAGTCTCTCTTTATAATGTCTTTATAATCCTTTAGCTAAAAGAGTAACTAATAGGGTATCTTTATTATATTATTAAATAGATATAAAAAGCTAGCTATTTTAAGCTAAAAGCTTATTCTTTATCTTTTTTCTTTATTACTATATTTAAATCCTTTCTCTAATATATATTTTATATCTTTTACTTTTAATATACCTTAATAGCTTAAGTATAGCTTATACTATAAGTTATAATAATACTAACTTAATAATATAATTATTAATATAAAGATCTATACTATTAAAGGCTTTAAGTTTAAAGAGCTAAATTATACCTATTAGCTTAAAGTTATCTATTTTACTTTAATATATTTAAAATAAGCTATTAGTTCTAATTATATTATAAAAAGCTATATTATATATACTTAAGATCTCTATAGTAATAATAATAATATTACTATTAAAAATTAAAATTTAAATAGAGTAAATATAGTAATAAATATTATTATTACTATATATAAGCCCCTTATAAGCTTTTTAAAACTAATTAAGTAGCTTAAAGCTAAAAATCTATAAGTTTTATAGATTTAAATTACTTTAATATATTAATAGTATTATTAATAGTAAGTAGTAGAACTATAATAGTCTTAAGTACTAGAGGTAAGCTAAAAGTCTTTTAAAAAGTTTAATAAATAATAATATAATAGCCTAAAGGCTATATAGTTAAAAGAGTTAATTAGTTAATAAATAGTAAAAAGGAGTAATACTAAAGAAGAGATCTAAAGTATTAGAGGTATCTTTTAAAGTATTAAAAATATAGTAAAAAGGTCTATTATTATTATTATAATAAGGGAAGTTGAAGTATAAAGTAATAAAATAGTAGCTTAAATTAGAACTTTAAGCTTATATATAGTTATATAACTAGATAGCTATTAATTAGTTAAGTTAGTTAGGCTAAACCTAAAGTTAGGTAAATATATAGTTTCTAAATATAATATAGTAGCTAAAAGCCTTTTAATTCTCTATATATTTAAAGTATAAACTAAAAAGTAATATAGCCTTTATATATATAAAATCTATTAAGATATTAAATATATTATTATTAATATCTTTAGTATTATTAAATTTAAAAAATAAGCTTATAACTATAAGATTAATTTATAATATCTTTTAATAGATATTAAAGAATTTATAAGAGGTATTAAAAAAATAAATAAAAAAGTTATTAAGAAGAGATTTATAATAATATTTATTATTAATCTTTTTTTAAAGATATAAATAAAAATAATACTTATTATTATTTAAATTAATAATAACTATTTATATATCTTAAAAGACTAGAGATCTCTAAATTAAGTTTTTATAGAATGGCTTTAAAGCTATTAAATATAATTCTTAAAAGGTTTTATATTTATTTTAAATTAAAGCTTATAGCTTTATTTTAAAGAACTCTATATATATAGTTATAAAATATATATTTTATATTAAGCTTATAAAAATAGCTATAAATAAAAAAACTTTAAAATTTAAGTTTATATATATTAAATACTTTATTAGATATTATTTAAAAACTTATAACCTCTATAAAATTTGAATATCCACTTTAAATTAAATAATAATTATATAAAATATTATATTTAATAAAACCTCTTTTTATAAAAAATAAAAAGTAATAATTATTATTTTAAATAATAAAGTTATTATATTATTTAAAAAGCTTAATATATAGTTATTATATTTATTTATAATTTTAGAGTTATTTAAAAAGTATAATTAAATAAATATTATCTCTAAAGAAAAAGATATTTTTTAAAAAGAAATCAATATATAGAGTACTTTTTAAATTATATAAAAAAAAAGTAAAAAAAATAAAAAGCTTAACTATAAGCTTTTATCTCTAAAAGCTATTTCTCTATTTAAAAGTATATTAAAAAAAATATAAATAGTTTAATAAAAATAATATAAATATTAAAAAAACTTAAAATTATAATAATATATATAGGAAATAATAACTTATTAATTAAAGCTTTTTAAATTTTAAAGAGATTAACTTAATTAATTTAAATAAATAATTTAAAATAAATACTTTTTAATATATTATATTAATATAAAATAAGATAGCTATTATATTTTATAATAATATTATATCTTGAAAATATATTTTAATTAAATATAAATATATTTTTAAATAATATAAACTATTAATAAAATAGAGTTAAT
>NW_024065981.1:0-54542 GCF_011947395.1 Colletotrichum karsti | reverse complement strand
TAGTTTCTTTTATAGGGTATATACTAACTTATAGAGAGAGGCTTAATTTATAAACCTAGTATTATTATTATAGACTTTAATAAGTAAATAAAGGCTATACTTAATTATAATTTTCCTAACGCATAATAGTAGCTCTATATCTATTATATTAACTCTAATATCCTCCTTTAGGCTAAGCAAAAATAGTAGAAAAGATATAGCTAGGGTAATAGTTATAACGCTTCTAATAAAGATAAATAACTAACTAAGGTACTAGCTAAGCTAAGTAATAAAGATTAAGCCTATATTTATACTATAGTTTAAGGAGATATTCCTTATACCTACTATAGTATCTTAGAGATATAGAAAGCTATAATATTTATAGAGACTAAAGAAGCGTTTAAGAAGGCATAGGCTAGCCTCTATAAAGAGTTTAACAACTAGCGGCAAGTTTTACAGTATATATATAGAACCTATATACCCCTTAGAGCATAATAGGCACGCTACTATATCTAGTATTATCTAAATTTCAGTATCTATATAATATCTAGTACTAAATCTAGTAACTATAATATTAAAGGCTACTTAATAAATAGCCTCAGCTATTTATACCGCCTTATTGATATTATATAGGATATACTTAGGGATTAGGAGTCCAGCTTCTATAATGCCTATACGCAGGATGAGATCCTCACATCCCATAAGTACTATAGGCTAAGATCAGAATATCTTAGTGACTTCTATACTATACTGTTATTAAAGGCTCTTAGACTAATTACTTAGGAATATTAGCTTACTAAAAAGGCCTTACTAACTAGGTGAAACCCTTACCTAGTTACTCTTAGCAACTATACTAATAACTATTTGGTCTCTATATAGTATAGCATCCTATGCTGCTATAAGATCTATAGCAAGCTTATTGAGGGAATAGCGTTTATAAAATAGGAGGTTTATCTATAATAGCAGCTTTAGGAGACTACCTTATAAGACCTATACTAGTATATTCTTAATCCTAAGATAGCTATAGCTCTCTATAGTTGGTCAAGGAATGACACCTAGCTAGTCCCACCCTAACTCGCTATTATAGCCTAGGGCTAGTGCTAAAAGAGTGCCTTAACTATAAGCTAGCCCTTAATAGCACAAAAGCGAGGGCGCCCTCTTAGGTTAAAAAATAAGTTAATAGTAGCTTAAGATACTAAGTAGTAAAGCTAGGTAACTATTATCTTATTATCCTAGCGTTAGATAAAAAGTTAGTTAAGTAAACTTAATACTAGGAGGGCTATAGGTAAGTAAAGTAGTAGGAGGCGTCTATAGCTAAGTATTTATTAGAGAAGGAGTTAGTAGGAGATATTATTAAGTAGTCTATAGATATAGAATATAAATATGCATTTAAGATTTATAAATTAATAAGACTAATATAAATTAAAGGTTATAGTTAAGATTTATAAAGTTAGCTAAAGCAGTTAGTTTTATAAATCCTAAATATAGCTAGAAAGGAGATAAACTAGATATAGGAGCAAGACTTACTGCCTTCCTAAAAGGCATTTAAGCAATCTAGTCTATTAAGGTGCTTCTCCTAAATAGAAGTACTTATAGAGCTTTAATTTTTAAGCTAATAAGGAGGTAGAGATTATTATGCGTCCAAGAGAGCTATACGTCCCTATTAATTTGTTATACGTCCCTATCAATTGCTATATTATTATAGCTAGCTAACTAATAATAGGTTTTATATTAATAGTAAGTTAGAAACTAATAATAGTAAATAGTTAATAGTTATTCTATAGGTTTAATTAAATAGATTATAGTTCTTTAAAGAACTTAGTAATTAGTTAAGGTCTTAATAAGAGTTATAAGAGTATTATTTACTTAGAATAGCTAAAAGTACTTATAAGAGTAATTATAAAGTTGTTTAGTAAAGAGCTATAGAGGTCTAAACTTAAGAGGACTTAAGTTTATACTATATATAAGTCTAAAGTATTTTCTTTTCAATTATTAGTTCTATAATTACTAATTACTAATAAGTAATTACTACTATCCTATCTTTATATAACTTATACTATGGTATTTTTATTCTAAGTAAGCTACTTATATTTCTATAATCCTATATATAAAGGTAATATTCTAACTATATAATATCTCTATAGGGCGTTCTCTATTAGTTATACCTAATTAGTTATAATATATATATACTTATAAGTCTTTTTTCTACATTATTATTATTATATTACTAATTAATAAGTAATAAATTCTTTAGTAAATAATATAGCTTATTTAAATAATATTAAATAGTTAAAGAAAAGGTTTTATAAGAGAAGACTAAATCTTTTTATATTATATAAGTTAGGTTGGATATATTAATAGTAAAATTAGATTATCTATTATAATAAAAATAAATAGTATTTTAAAAAGAATTAAAAGTAATTAAGAAAGAGGTTATATTATCTCTTATTATTAAAGTTTAATTTATAAATATTTTTAATATAATAAACTTTAATATAATACTTAAATAGAATTTAAATACTTTAAACTTCTAATTAAGGTTTATTTCTTAGTTTTATTATAGCGTTTTAAAGTAAATAAATAGGTTTCTATATTATAATTTATTTACCTTTATAGATATTTTAATATAAAATAGTAATAATAATAATTAATATAATCTATTTTATTATAATATAGTTAATAAGTAAGCTAGCTAAATAAATAAGCTAGCTACCTAACTATATTTATAGTATATTTATAACTAATAGGTAAATTTAAACTATTTAAAATCCTCTTCTTTAGATATTTCTTTAGTAAATTAGTATATTTATATATTATAACTAGTATTTCTATAGATATTATATTATTATTAGTCTATTTTAATCCTTAATTAGTAACTATTACTTTGGTATACTTCCTCCTTAATTTAAACTATAGCCTCTCTTTAGAATTAAAGGTCTTCTACTTTAATTATAATAAGACTTTCTCTTAATTTAAAATAGGTTTTTCTTAGCTTTTTACTCTTAACTAAATAGCTTATTCTCTTTTTAAAGAATTTTATTTTTAAACCTTAATAAGGTAATTTAATATATAAATCTATATATCTCCTTTAATAAATACTTTATAGCTTTAATAATTAAAGTTAATAAGCTATTTTAATAATAAGAAATTTTCCTTTTTATAAGTTTAAATTAAAAAAATATATTTATTAAGTTATTTAGTATTTAAAAAGTCTAAATAAGAGGTATTATTAAAAGAGATTCTAAAGCTATTAATATATATAGCTTTATATTAAGCTTTTAAAGTATATAATTTATATTTAGAGAAATAAGTTTAATTCCTTTAAAACCTCTCTAAATATTTTTAATTATAAGAGCTAATATAAAGATATTATAAAATATATAATAGAAGTCTTTTTTTATAATATAGATATTATTTTAATATATCTTATTCTTAAACTTTTACTTATATACTTTTTTAATAGCTTAAAATACTTAATATTTAAAGGCTAAAGTAAAAAAGAGAAATAAATTAATATATAAAGTATAATAATATTATTTTCTTTATAATATATCTTAAAGTTAGCTATATAATAAGTTTTATAACTATTAATAATAAAGAGGTAATATCTACTATTTATATATAGTTTTATATATTAATTAAAATATAAAAGCTAATTTAAATCTCTTTTATTTATTATTTATTTATTTTTAGATATTATAATAACCTAGTTATATAGAAGACTAATTTCTATATATTAAGTAAAGAGATAATATTACTTTAAAATAATAATATATAATAGAACGCTATAGCTTAATAAACTAATAGCTTAAATAACTATAATCTATTTATAATTATTAAGCTATATTATTTTTATATTTAAATACCTTTTAGTACTTATAATAACTATTCTAAATATAATTTAGCTTATTATAAAGCTAGTCTTATTAAGATTATAGATATTTAAGTTAATAATACTATACTTTATAATTATATTTATTATAAGGTAAAACTATATATTTATTATATTTAGATCTTAATATTAAGCCCTCTTATACTTATACTAATAAAAATAGTATATCTAGAGCTATAGTTATTACTTAATAAAGTTTAAAGCTTAATACTCTCTAATTAAGAGTATATTTTAGTTAATAAGTAGTTAATTAACTATATCTTTTATACTATTAATATAGAGATAATATTATAGATTAAGCTATACTTACCTATTTAGCTTTTAGGCTATACTATAGAGAAATAAGCCTTTACCCTAAATACCTAACGTAAGCTATATGAATCCTATATAAGTCTATAATATATTTATAGAGTAGAACTTCTATCTCTTTAGCTTAGATTCTTATAATAGAGGCACTATGATATTAAATAAACCTAGGCTTAGCCCCTTATAAGAGGAAATAATTAGAAATCTAGATTAAGAATATTCTTAACTAGCTTCTCTTCTTCTAATAGTGTAAGCTTTTATAAGTTTAATATAGTATCCTACTATATAGATATACCTTTTAATCTAATACCTAAGGTTCTAAGAGGGATTAAATAGGTTCTAGCTACTACTTAAATACTAAGATTAAGAGTTTCTATAATAGTCTAAATAGCTAAGTTTAATTAAGCTTCTTTATTTTATAATATTATTATTTTATTATAGTATTATCTAGGTTATAAGATAGAAGATAGGTTAGTTATAATTAGATAGGCAGCTTATTTATCTAGGCAGCTTACTTATTAACTATATTATATATAAATTTAAGTTTTATAAGTAATTCTTATTAAATCTCTTTAAATTTATTAATATTTATTATAGTTCTTAGAGCTATTAAGTTAAAGCTATAATTTAAATAGAATAATAATTCTTTTATACTTTCTCTTATAAAATTATTGTATATAAACTAGGCTATTAATAGTAGTTAAACCTAATTATCTTATTAGTAGTTAATATAATAATATAAATAGACTTTTATAATCTAATTAATTAATTTAGTTTAAGTAGAAAGTAATTAATAGCTTATAATTAGATTTTAATTATAAGATTAGAGATCTCTATAACTTAAAAGTAAAAGACTTATCTCTATTTAATATAATTTTCTTTAGTAGGCTATATTACCTAAAATAAATAGATAAGGTCTTTTATAATACTTAATGTTATATAGAGTATAAAATAGATATATTTTATTAGTCTATTAACTATAACTAAGATATTATTAAAATAAACCTTTATTATAAGTTATTAAGACTTAAGTAGCTTAACTATAAAGCCTAGTAAAATTAAGTCTTATACCCCTTTTAGAATAGGTAATAGCTATATTATTCTATAGAGTTAATATTAAAAATATTTACTTTTTATATAAACCTTATAATACTTAAAAGCCTATAATACTTCTTAATAAGTAGCTATTTTATTATAGTATTATTAGATATACTTTTATATCTTAGTTATATCTTAATAACTATATATAGATATAGAGTAAATTTCTCTAATAGCTTTAAGAGATATTCTTTTAGTTGTTACGGGCTGGGCTACGCCTAAGCCACTTAGGCTACGGACTGCGCCCAAACTTAAGCCACAAGCTGGAAACCCTAGGTGGGACCGCATAAAACCCGTGTATATCCCGCGATAGATTCGCGCTAGGAACTTCCTTCCTTTTTAGCTTAGATTCTTATAATAGAGGCACCCCTACGGTTGAATAAACCCGGGCCCAGCCCTTCACACTAGTTAGGCTAATATTATCTCTTTTAGCTATTATTAAGAGTCTAACTATTATTAAGAGTCTAACTATTATTAAGAGTCTAACTATTATTAAGAGTCTAACTATTAGTATAAGGTCTCTATCTTTATGAGTTTTAAGAATAACTTAAGTTTCTCTAGGTATTAAGTCTTTATAGTTTAGTAATTAGCTAAATATATTTCTTATATTATTATTTTTTCCCTTTTAGTAGATAATTTAAAAGTTAAATTTTAAGAGTAATTAACTTTTAAATTACCCTTACTAGTACTTTTAGCTATTCTAAATAAATAATGCTTTTATAACTCTTAGTAAGGCTTTAACTAATTATTATGTTATTTAAAGATCTATAATCTATTTACTTACTCTATAGAATAACTATTTATAATATTAATCCCTAACTTACTATTAATATAAAACCTATTATTAGCTAGCTAGCTATAATAATAGGTTATATATATATAGGTATATAACTTTAATTAGTATTAACTAGCTATTTAGGCTATAGAACTAATAGATATTAGGGTTTAGTTAGGTAAAT
Source organism: Colletotrichum karsti (assembly GCF_011947395.1). Classification (NCBI taxonomy): domain Eukaryota; kingdom Fungi; phylum Ascomycota; class Sordariomycetes; order Glomerellales; family Glomerellaceae; genus Colletotrichum; species Colletotrichum karsti. The sequence continues at coordinate 48,308 of NW_024065981.1, read as the reverse complement.
ATAATAATAGTTTAAATAGAATATAAAGATCTTATCTTTATTAGTTAAGTCTAATTAAGTATAGATTTATTTAAACTCTATAATATAGGTTTTAGCTAATTTAGTTTACTTAAAGTAAAATAAATCTTATTTAGCTTATTATTTCTTATTAGTATTTTAGAATACTTATTGGTATTTTAGAATAAAGACTTTAAGATAGCTTTAAAGCCTTTAAATCTACTAAAGATATCCCTAACTTTAATAAAGTATTTATTAAGTATCTTTCTATTAAGGTATTCTTTAAGAAAGAATTAAAACTATTAAAAGGCTTATTCTTTAAGGAAGATAAATATATAATAAGTTTCTTAGTTTATTTTAAAAAATATTATAATAATAGTTTTAATAGTTTTTAACTTTAATAAGAAATCCCTTAAGTTATTCTAAAGATTTATTAAATAAAATAAAAGAGTTAAGCTTAAGCTTTTCTTATTTCTTTATAATAAGAATAATAATAATATTTCTAATAGCTTAAAAAGTATTAATTTCATATTATAATACTTTATTATTTATATTTCTATTCTTAAGCTAGATATTAAGTTAGTTATAAAGATTTTAAAGCTTTTTTATATTATTCTTAAGTTTAATAGTTTTTATAAAGCCTTATTAAATTCTCTTAATATTATTATAAGTTAGTATAATATAGTTAATAAGTAAGATGCCTAGATAAGTAAGCTGCACACCTTAATAAAATCTTAGTGTGCTGTATGCTGAAATTTAGTATGAAATTGTTAAGGTATACTAGAGGAATTTATTAAGGTGGGCAGCTTGCTTATCTAGGTAGCTTACTTATCTAGGCAGCTTACTTATTAACTATGTTAATTATATTATTATTATTCTTCTTCTTTATTTTAGGTTTATTTAGCTTTAAAGGAAGATTATTAATAGGTTATTAGCTAAAGCTATTAGATTTATTAAAAGAGCTTAAAGTAAGTATCTTATTAAAAGTATATAAAGATATTTTATCTATAATACTATTAAATAGTCTTTTAAAAGTAACTAGAAATAATTAAAGTATTATAGCTAGCTAACTAATAATAGGTTTTATATTAATAATAAGCTAGGAGTTAAATATATAAATAGTTTAAGATTTTAGTAAGTAAATAATTTATAAATCTTTAAAAGACTTAATAATTAGTTAAGGCTTTAATAAGAGTTATAAGAGTATTATTTACTTAGGATAGCTAAAAGTATTAATAAGAGTAATTATAAAGCTAGTTATTAAAACGCTATAAGAGTCTAACCTTAAGTAGGCTTAAGTTTATCCTATATATAGTCTATTTTCTAAATATACCTTTAGGTCTTATTAAATTATTCTAATTTAGAATAATCTCTTAGCCCTTAAGTTATTTAATATTATTATAATTCTAAATAATCTATTATATAACTTATATTATAGTTCTTTTATTCTATAAGAGGCTTATATATATTCTTATAATCTAATATATAAAGATAATATTCTAACTACTTAATACCTTAGTAGGGTATTCTCTATTAGTTATACCTTATAGGTTAGAATATTCTATTAATTCCTTATAGTTTCTATATAGGTAAATTATTATTATTATAATAGATATAAAGTACTAGCTATTATCTTTATCTTCTAGAGTATAAGCTTAGCTTACATTTATTAGCTATATACTCTTTATACTTCTTATTACAATATTATACTTAGAATAACTTATAGTACTTAGGGCACTTAACGCTTAAGAGTGGGTAGTCTCCTTCTATTTATATAGGGGCTAAAAATATCTTATAGTCATTCCTAGTAGCTCCCATCTACCCGCGTCCCACACCTACTGCGGGAGGCTAGCACGCTACCTATTCACCTACTGCTTGACGCAGCCCGCGAACGACTCGCCCTGCGGCTAGGCTCTCTACGGAGAAATCACCCCCTGGTCGTCAGGTATAAAACGCATGACCGGCGACACCCACAGAAGGCTATCAGGCCGACTCTACTCACGAGGACGGCGGCATATATACCGAAGTTTGCCCGCCCTGCGATGTTAGAGAGAGTCTACCTGAGGCCTCTCCCAGAAGATGCGCCCCCCGCCATAAGCAAAGAACTCGCTGCTACAGCACACGCTACGTGGTTCGAGGGTCTACCCCCGACACATATCGTGGTCAGACGGATCCCAGACAGATCCAGATTCAACGGGATACGGTTGGGCAATCTAGAGAGGGCAGACCCTTATAGAAGGTGGCTCACGCAGACTAACCAAGGCTGAGGTCTTCGACACCGAAGTAGAGGGAGCGGCAGCGGGACTGGCCGCGGCACACCGCCTACGAGAACCTGACACGACGGCTATCACCGTCTGTTTAGATAACCAGGCCGTCATTGAATGCCTGGAAGGAGCACCGCCAGCCTCGTCACAGGCTGCGGCCATACGCTTCCGTCGGAGAAGAAGACGTACCAAAATCGCCGTCACCGTCCGCTGGACCCCTGGGCATATGGACATCCCTGGGAACGAAGCGGCTGATCAACTGGCCAAACAGGGCACCACAATGCTACCTGGTGATCTAGCTACTCACCCCCCGACCAGCGCCTATCTAAAGCGACGGCTGAAGGAGCAACGGCAACTGGCTGGCCTTTCAGGACTGGTGGCAAGCCAGTGCCCGCGACACTAGATATGATAACCTTGAGCTCAAAGCCCAGCTTACGCCAACAGAGGAACTACGTACGCTGAACCGGCGTGAATTACACTGGCTTATCGCCGCCAGAACAGGTCATGGGGACTTTGCCCACTACCACCGCGCGTGGGGACATGACACTGCCCAACTGTACTGCTCTTGCGGCAAGGAGAAAACTCCCGCCCACCCGCTGTACTGTAGGAAAACCCATAATTGGCGTTAATGGTTCACCCACGAGCGCTATATTGCTGACCAGTTTGGAAAAGACTGGGAGGAGTTCATTGCATACCTGCGCCGAAACTCGTCTCTGACAAGATCTGCAAACGACGCTGATCTGTCCAAGACCCCAACATCCTCTCTCCTTCTCGGCTCGACAACCCAGTCTACCGCTGAACGCGGTGGCTATCTGACCCCGTCCGGGTGCTGAGTTGCTATGTCCCACATCACGATCGATTTGACATAAGCAATGCCTCCACGAGCGGTGCCAGCTCATCTGTGGAGTCTACGATCTACAAACACCACTGAACTTTCCGCCCCTCTCTGCGCAAACCTTTGGCCTACTTTCACTCTTGGATAATGGAAGTTGGACAATGTAGGAGTCAAACTGAATTTGAATTTACCATGAGACACTGTACATGCACTATAGTTTGTAGTTGTGTACCTAAGCAGTCTGTCGGCGCGGACGCCTTTTGCCCGTTATGGGATAGGATGGCGTTAAACAATACCACCACCACCACCACCCTAGATGTTCATCGACATCTGCCTTCACCCTGGTGTGCCTACCCCACAGCCAATACTCAACCACATGAAAATGAAACTTCACAGTCATTCGAACATCAATGGCCTGCTTCTCCAGTTAACCGGTGTTCTTACTGAACTTATTCCGCGTTGTAATGCTGGTCTCGTTTGCCATGGCACCGTCCCCCGCTTCATCTGCAGACTGCTACTCCGCTAGCCCTCATTCCCGGGCCATGAATGAACAGCACCCCCTACAAACTAGGACTTTGATAATGATTATCTTCGGCCACCTGATTTATCGCCACCAAGCCTTTAGTTGCAACCGTTGTCACCCCGTGTATTCTCCTCACTGCCCCGCGAAACAACGGTCAAGGCCGGCTCAGCCATGAGAGGCATCCCACCATCCATCGTTGGCCAAATTTTCATCAATATCCAGTGTTATCAAATGCGTTGACTGAGTTGGCTTGTTTAGAAAAGTACCACCCCATCAGAGCGTCAAGTAGTATGGTGTCCTTATGGGTAGGATTAACATTAACATTAAAGCTGAAGCCACGGATGTAACTTATTTTTTTTTGATCGATCTTGCGTCACTGCGTATGAAAGTAAACAATAGGCTCAGGCATTTCGACCATGAGACTCTAGCTAACCTTCCCCAATCTGAGTGAGATCTCAGTCATGAAATTGTCTTCCTGAGGAGAGATGAATCAGTATAGATAAAATCTTCTTCAAAATCAACCAACTCTACTTCAAAGATACGAATCGCTTGCTTAGACCAGAGGTGGGGGGAGACTCCGCCGGCTTAAATCATCATTTATTTATGTTTGGAGGGGAGTATGAGAGATAAGGCAGATCGACAAGCATGGAATCCACGGCATCATTCTTCCAAAGAACATTCGAATTTCATTTTGAATCATACAGCAGACGAGTGAAGCAATACGAGTTCGCTAGTTTCTATTCATTTTATATAGTCCAGGAACACATCATAAGAATAACTAACTAAGCTAGTTTAAAGTCCGCCCATACATAATGATCTGAGAGCCCTAAGGTGAGGTTGGTCTTGAAAATAGTGACTTAAAAAGCCTCTCTATTTCATAAGGGTGAGTTACTCTCTCTTATAGTGAGATGCTATCTTCAGAACCTCATTATTAAGATAAAGAATCGCAGCATGCTGTAACTACTAGGGAACTAACGTTAAGGACGATCTTAGTATGGCATTAAAGGTGTTAAGTCATAGCCTACCTAATATATATACTCTTACTCTAGTGAGGCTTACTCATCTCAGTCTATATGCCTCAGTTTAGCATTATAATAAATGAATCCATAAAGTCTATATCTAATTATACTTAAGACCTTCTTTATATAGATAACAGTGAGCATCTAAGAATCAGGTTATATATGAGAAGACTTGGCGCCCGTCTCGCTAAGCCGTAGTTCCATTAAGAAAAGTGAGCTAGGAACTTGGAGGCCGCTTTAACGCTCTCCTCAGTCTTGCTGCTCGTCACATAGACGCCCTTGGAGAGATCATTACAGTGTTCGCGGGCGGCTGGGGCCCCGGGCACCGTCATCACCGTCTTGGAGCTCGGGTCCATAACCGCGACCTGGGGCCGAGGCATGAGATTCCCCAACTTCCTGATCGCGTTGCTCAGCTCGCTGTTCTCGATGGCCAGTTGCGTGATCTGGTGTTTTAACTCGACGGGGTCATCCAGCGCCAACGCCGAGACGCGGCGCAAGGAGATGAACGTGTCTCTCTCTGTGTCGGAGGAGATTATGCTCTCGTCCATTCTGTCGTATTCGCCCGACATCTTGTCCTTCGTGGTAGCGGGTCTCATAGCACATGTCGGGACTTGCATACATCCGGCTTTGCTTCCAGTAGAAGGACCTCGACAACAATGACGAGATCTACGTCATGGAGAAGTCTAAGGACCAGAATGACATATTGAGTCTGGGGACCTCCGTCATCAACGACAAGGAGAGGGAACGGAGCATGTGGTCCAAGGACTTTGTGGTCCAAGGGCTTCGTGGTCCAATCGTGGTCAACAAGAACGAGATGATCTACATGACGTCGTCAGCAAAGGAAACAACCCGCCAATTCACCCAGTGCTCGGTGCATGGGTGCGTTGACACGTTGGCGGTGGCAGACTGCCAGTCGTGTACGCTTAGCTTGGGCCTGTCGAAGTGCTTAGACTACGCTGACTTTGGGGACGTTGTTGAGAACTCCAAGAACAACTTGATGAAGAGCAAGATCGTCGTCATCTGCTACGACATTGAGCTCAGCACCGAAAAGCGCTCCTAACCCCGTCACTGACACAGAGAGCGGGTAAAGCCTCAGACGACGGCATTCAAGGTGCCGACCAAGTCAATTCTTTTGTAAGTAACTCAAAAACAAAATAACGCGGGGGTATCGCAATCCGCTCGCCGGCGGCAAATTAAACACCATGCCTGACACCCTCCTCTGAGAACCAGATCATCCCACCCGACCCAACCCACAAGAAACTTCGCTGGATCGACCATCATAAGCACCTCATGTCACGAATTGGCGCCCAAAACGCTCGGGTACTCCCGCTGGGCATGTGTTCTGGTTTCGTCCTCCGACTCGTCCGACTTCCAGCGCTCGGCGAACATGACGTTGAGGGAGACGGAGGAAGAGAATCCGACGACTCCCGCGCCTGTTCAAGGTGCCATCCTCGTCACCGAGGCACAGGTGAGCAGCGACGATTCTGGCGATACCAAGACTCCCCGAAGAAGCAGTCGAGGCACCGCAGTCGTCACAGGGGTACCGCTTCGAGCGCATTTCCCCGTTTCGTCCCCGGCTCGCCCGACTCCCAGCACCTGGCTACTCCGGTCGAGCATATTTCCTCGTCTCGTCCTCCGACTCGTCCGACTCCCAGGAACGCTTTGAACTTGTTGGTTCTCTCAACTCTTGTGGGGTGATTGCTTGTAGTAATCGTTCTTGGAAAGAGGCGTATGGTTCATAGGGGATTTCAGTGCACCGAACACCAAAATTCGAAGCCGCGCGCGGTGTCCAGTTTGGCAGAGAGAGTTTGTCAAGCGTTGCAGTGGGTATAACGGCTGAGAAGACGGTAATAGAGGAGTGGTTCCTGATATGGCTAGCGAGAACATGGACCTGCCCGGCAAATAGTTAGACAGCACAGGAAAGAAGAGACTGTTGGATTTGTAACACACCTGGAAGCCCTCTGGCGTGGGCGCATCACGGCGTAGACAGCGGCGTTGAGCCTGCGCTAGAGCGATGAGGAGGCCGGCCATGTAGGGCTCTCGAGAAGGGTCGGCGGGCGTGATCTGCGCAAGGCGAGCAGAGTAGAGACGGTAGGTAGGCTTGCTGGAGCGTCCGTTCGGAAGCCGGCGGGAGATATGCTCCAGCGATGCCTCGCGGTCGCTGCGAATGTCGCTGCGGTCGACATAGAGGAATGCCGGGGAGATGGGTGGTGTGGAGGCTGGTGATGCCGATGCCGATGCTGATGGTGGACAGCGAAAGAGCGTGCAGGTCATGGGAATTCTACGCTGCTCGAAGCGGAAGAAGACACGATTAGTCGACTTTTGGAAGGGGGCTGAAGTTGAGCTGAAGATTTCTTCGATGATAGAGGCCTTGGCTGGGATAAATGTTGCTTGAGAAAGTATTGCAGCTAACCTCTCTAGTCGGGAGGAAGGAGGCATTGCTTCAGCCGCCTTGGTTCTAGCACCTGGCGACTGGGGAGGGGAAGGCTGGGATATGTTTGGGAGTTGGGCGTTATTCTGAATATTGGTAAATGTACACCCAAGAAGATTGAGGTGTCGGGTGGTCCAGTGCAGCGGCGGCACAAGGAGACGCTCTCTAGGATGGCGTTGAAGGATGGACCTGATGGAACTAGAAGGATTATTAATTGGCTTCTCGAATGGTGGTGAGGGGATCCGACACGGTGATGAGACGGTTGGAGGCATCATGTGTGGCCTGCAGTAGGGGTGGTGGTTTTTGGTCGTGCAGGTTGTGTTGTGTCCAAAACAAGGGAAATTGGAAAATGCGCAACGCGGTCAGTGCCAGGAGCTGTTACATCATTCCAAAAGGGTCATTGATGTGGCTGGGGTCCACACCCTTTGTGGCTTCAATGAGTGAATGACTCAGCTTAGAAGATCTGTGCTGGCTTTCACTGCAGGGAAGTTGCCTTCACGATAATTCCAACTTGTGCATCATCCTTGTCATGTTTCTTTGATGGAGATGTCCGCCTTCCCAATGGCAGCCCAGGCATGGGCACTTTTTGCAATCGTTTGCAAATGCCACCTTCCGTCGAAGCCGCATCGTCTTCCTGCTGCCTCCAGCAACTTCCAACAACTTGCAATATGGCTACAACACTTCTTGTTGGTTCTGAGGCCTGGTATAGATCTTTTCATTTTCTTGACTTTCCTCCACTCCCAAACTCTTAAGTCCTGCCTGCCTTGTCCTCTGATATTCCGGCTGACTTCCTTTCTTCATCAGCTCCGTCTCCATCTCGTCCTATTTCTTGCTTATGACGTAGCAATCGACGCGCATCAACATGGCTGCCCCCAAAACCTACTTCGAATCCACCACCTCGGCCTCCGCGTACAACAATAGGAAGAACAAGGGCACGATCGCTTCTTTGCAAGGAGAAAGTACGAGCAACTGGGGCACCGAGCAGCTAGAGGCGTGTAGGGTGATTGTCGTCGAGAGTCAGGCCCGTGTTTTGCCGAGCCTCAAAACCGCACTCAACAACAACAAGAGCGAGCTAGACCTCTCCAAGTTTGCCTCACAGCTGAAGGAGCTTTGCGAAGACCATGCATGGAGCACTTGCAACAGGGAATTTCCTACCGAAATGGCTCAACGTAAGGCGTCGGCCAGGGAGAATGAGTCTCAGAGGAACAGGCTTAAGTTGGAGAAGAATGGCGTTGAGAATGAGTCTCCTAGGACAAAACCCCTCGAATCAGAGAAGAACAGCGCCAGCGCCAACGAAACAGCCTCACGCAAACCCTTCCAGCTCTGTAAAGGGCCTCTAACCCGTGCCACCGACGCCCCAGAGCCCCTACTCGAGCACCACCGCATGTGGGACGACGACGACGACGGACGCTTCGCTCAAGTCTGGGCCGCCATGGACCGTCTCCAAGCATTTCCTACCGAAGAATACATGGCGTACAACACAGGAGACGACAAGGAAGAATACACGGCAGACGATACGGAAGAAGACGCGAAAGAATACGTGGGAGATGGCATGGGAGACGACACAGGAGACGAGGTCAATGGCGAGAACATCCTTGAGGCCATGGCCGAGATGAACGCTAGCCGCCATCAGGGCGGCAGTCTGGCCCAAGAGGGCCATGATGGGCCGGGCTACCAAGACGATTCCTTTCGGATGCCGCAGACACCCCGCCAGCCGGCCCGCAGTAGCTCTCGGAAACGCAAGCGTCCTTCTCCAAGATTGCATGCAACAAGAAGTACTACCGGCCATGCTGCAACTCGCACCATCCCCAACACTGCTCCCTCAGGGACCATGCAAGTTGAGAACTCAAGCCCTCAGCCTGAACCCCCGTCGTCTCAGACCGACGTTTTCGTCCCAGACCATGGGCCATCGGCGATGGTCGCTTATTTTCCCGAGGACCTGACGGTCCTTTTCATTTCAGCATTCATCCGGCATACCCTGCCCTGGCTGCCCCCGCAAGCCAAGCCCACTCCAAACCCCGTCGTTGTCTTTGACGATGCGCCGGCCTCTTATTCCGTCGCACTTGGCGATGTTTCATTCAAGTCACGAGACGACGGAGGCTTGTCTGCCTACTACAACAGGCAACGCGTGGGCCGAGTTGCACTTCTTGAAGCCAAGAGGGTCGCCGACAGGCCGGTCGAGGGAAAGTTGCCCATGTCCGACGCGCGGCTTGGACAGCTGGTTGGCGAGGCGCTTGCGGTAAGGCTTCAAGCAAAAGGTGTTTGGATTGGACACCCGGATCGGTATATCTCAAAGCACTGGGACCCGGAATACATCTGGCTAACACCTTACAGGATCATAATCATCTCAGCTGCCCGTCTTTTTGCACGCTTTATCGAGATTTCTATCACCAATGACTATCTTACGGAGCTGCGTGCCCATACAACAGACGAGACGGCGCTTTTCGAGAAATTCATGGACATCAGCTCCACGTGCTGGCTCGACCTCAATGACGCTAGCGACCGCCGCTCGATGGTTCAGAATCTCGCGGGCCTCACATTTTTGACTCGCGACACACTTGATCCTTTGGCTCTCCCCTAGATGAATGCCCAGGCCTGGCCTGCGCTATAACCACCTATAACCTATCCTTTGTTACGGGATTAGACAGACTGGAATAGACCTAGATGACCCAGCGGGCTCCGGGGATAGATTGAACGTATAATAGCCACTAAGTAAGACTTGGAGGACGCGGGAGAAGGCAATGTATTTAGCAGTGTATAGACTGAGCCTGCGGCTCTCCACGCCATATACCCCGAGGGAGGTCTGCTGCAAAGGTACTATCCCTGCCGCAATGGCGTTAAATACAACAACAACAACAACCCTAGATGAATGAAGTCAGAAGACGTGCTGGAGGTGCTGGAGGGTGGCTTGGCGTGGCACTGCTGCGCCTGTGTTTGATTCTTGAAGGTCAAAGTACCTTGGGCATGCCTGTTCAAGTTGGTTGAAGAGCTGTTATCGGAGTATATCTCATCTTTACCAAGGTAGAAGAGGGCGTCGCCGCGTCGGTTGCGAGGGGAAGCGCAGATTATTCAAGCCTGAGTCTCGTTAGTCTTCTTCTTCTTTCATCAGAGGTCTTTCTCTTTGCGTCCACTTCTTCTCTCTGTGAGGTGTGTTACAGTTGAGTATGGGACCCCGCTGTGTTCGTCCTTGCCACTTCCATCTGCTGGTGTCCTTGGATAAGTGGGATTGAGGGCCTGTTTTTCCCGGGCCACGCAGGTTGAATCCGACGTCATGGAGAAGATGGTCGCCTTCGGATTCATCACAGCAAGAGAGGTCACCCCGAAAGAGTAAGGCAAGGTATTCCAAACCTCAAGATTGTTCCTCCCGTGGTGGTCAAGTAGAAGGTCCCAGCGTGAAGCTGCGTGGGTGGAAGAGGAACACGACTGTCGAACTGTTTGTGCCGTCTGCTTCATTCATCGCCCATGATTATCAACCTGGCATCGAGCCTTTTCCACAGTCAAGTAGTTCCGCGAACGATGCTTCTTCTTTGTGAGTTTCTTAACTCAGTCGAGGCTGTTCATTTGATGCCAGCAGCCCACCGAAGGCGTACATCGTCTGCTCGACTATGGTGATGAGCGGTCAGGGGCGTTGAAAGCCTTCTGTCAAACCTCCGTCGACATCTACAATACTGAAGTTCAACACCACTGCTAGTTCAGTCGAATCTCATTCCATGTGCAGGTTGAAGTTTTTGTGCAGGTTAAAGTTGTTATGCAAGTCGAAGTCTTTGTGCAGGTCGAAAACGTTATGCAAGTCGAAGTCTTATGCAGGTCGAAGTCTTATCTCAGGGGATCTCCGCCCTAGCATCGCCGACAGCCACCTGCCTACTGCCTCACTGCCCACTGGACTTTGATCGTCAAGATCGTTTACACTTGCTCCCTAGTCCTCTCTCCTGGATCTCTCGGCCGTGGCCTGCTTCACTTCGAATTTTCAAATTTCGTGCCGCTTTTGGCATTTTTTTCCTCTTTCGCGTAGACGGGGGCACTGATCGGGGCGGCATGTGAGTTGTCCGACGCTTTTGCGATACAGCCACCTTCCCTCCTGCAGACGGTTGCGATGGCGTCCCACTGATCTGAATTATTTATTTGTTACGGTGTCAGGAATAGTTGGATGGTCCTAAGTGATGGGCGTATTCAGGGGGCCAAACGTATGGGTGCTGTGCTGTTGGGGATACATTCGAATCTGACTCTTCCTATGGGACCCCAGCCATCCTGGGCTGAATACCTCTTACGAGCGGCATGACTAAGGGCCTAGTCAAGGACCCCCAGGTCGGTTCCTGACATACGGCCTCTCGCAACGACTTCGATATTTTCTCAACCATTCCGTGCGTGACCTGGGGGCACCATCGCTATCGGTACATATCGCTCACAGGACATCAAGAAGCACATCGAGCTGCTAAGACTCCACGAGTTATTCTGCTGGGCGACTTGTCCTGATTCACGCCCTTCGCGCACGAATTTAAGGGAGCCATCGCGACATTGGCCTTGAACGAATCTGCCGAGGCTGTGCGAATGCAGCGGCGAGGGCAGTATTTCATCCTGCAGTTCATTTGATGATCGGATATGCTATGCCTGGCTGGCAGGTGGGGCCACCTGTGACATGTTTTGGTGAGATGTAAATTTACATCTCACCAAAACGAGACCCATTTACCATGATGAATCTGTTGGTATCACAGGGAGATAAAGGCTGACGCGTTCGTAGTTACGGTAACTGTAGATATATTCATAATGCGTGTAGATAGCTAAGTTGAGCGAGGGCCTCACGAGATGCACTCTGGGGGGGTGGGGGGTTGGGCGATATCTCGAGGCGCCTCACGTGACTACGCTCAATGCCGTTTCCGACCGCCTTGGACTGGCCACCTGCCACGCCCCGCGCTGCCGGGGGCGCCAGGCTCATTTGAACCGTCAGAATTTAGCAGACGCGGTCCTGCGGCCTTATGAAGATACGTCAGGAGACAAATCTTAAGATGCTTTCAAATACCTATGCGTTCATATGAATATTCGTTTCAAGATTCGTCTGGAGTGATGGTTTGGATGCACCTTTCGGATGCGCATTGCGCCTTTTTGAATGTACCAAAAACGTCCGAAGATGCCAGTGTTCGTTCAATGCAGCTTTTCCTAGTCGCAACCTTTCGGGCGCCGCTTTTCAAACGCATCTTTACAGATGGTTCTTTTCAAATGCATTTTTTAACCATACTTTTTTTTGTGTCTAACTAGGCGTATTGCAAAAGAAAAAGAAGAGGAGAACTACTCTGGGCGGGAATGCTGACACCCCTGACGGCGGTCCGGGCCGGGCCGCTCCAGCGAGCACGTAGATCTGAGATCTCTCGCACGGGCTAGGTACATACTGTAATAGAGAGCGTGAGGAGATAACTAATATAGATATAAGCTATAGTTACTTAGCTATATAATATAAAGCTAGATACTAGATATCTAGTTATATAGGTATGAATATATTAGAGATAAAAGATTAATATATAGAGGGATTATTTAGCACCTATATAAGCTTTTAGAATAGAGATATAAGGCTTATTATATTATCTCTACTTTTAGTAGAAGATCCTTATATTATTATATAGTAATATAACTTATACTATAAAGCTTATTTATAATAGTCTATTATAAGAGAGCGTAATAGATCTTTTACTCTACCTATTAAATATACTTAAGATATATATTAATTACTTTAGAGATATCTTTACTAGATAGCTCTTACTTAGAGGGGTATAAGAGTAATAAAGTTAGTAGTACCTAATTAGAACAGCTTTTAAGAAGGTTTATAGCGCTTAAGATAATAATTTAAGTATAAAATAATAAGATTATAACGCTTAGCTAATAGAAGGATATATCTACTATATTAATAAGTATTAGTGATAGTTTTATAGACTTTAGATTACTCTAGGTAGTCCTATAAGAGGTTATAGCTCTACTATTAGGTATAACCTACTTTAGAACTATATTTAGCTCTATAGCTCTAGCTTTACTAGTTATTATAGACGTTAGTATAAGAGATACTCTACTATTTAGTAATAATAGTAATAATATAGTTAGCTTATAAGATATAGCTAATAATTACTTTAAGGACTTTAAAATAAAGATACTAAAGGAGTACTTTTTATAGAGTAGTTTAAACTAGCTTATATAGTCTATATAAGTCTATAACGTACTTAAGATCTATAGGTTAAGTATAAGAGACTCTATTAACTATATAAATAACTTATATATTAGTAATAAGATTTAGAACTATATCTTAACTATACTAATATTACTAGTAGCTTATATTAATAAAGGATTAAAAATCTAAGATATACTTACTTAAGCCTATACTAGCTCTAGTATTATATTATAAGGCTAGATTAGAGATTAGCTATATACTTATATACTTAAGGGATTAAAGCCTATAAGCTATATAGTAAAGTTTAATAAACTAATATACTATTATAAGTATATAGGAGGGTTACTTAGTAATAAAGACCTTATATACTTATTTCTATATGGAGTTAACGCTTAGTATTAAGACTAAGCTATATAGATAAGATCTTTATATTATAGAGGAACTATATTAATACTTAATAAGTTATAAATAGACCTTTTAGATAAGTTATACCTATATATTAAGAAGGCTTTAGTTACTTAAGAGACTATAGGTGCTATAGTAAGGGCGCTATTAGCTATATAGAAGGATATATATACTTATTATAAGTATAAGAAGCTAGGCTATATTATATATAACTATTAGTTATAGAAGCGTAATAATAAAGTAGTATTAATATAATAGAATAGATTTATAAGGCAGCTAGAGAAGCTAGTAGAGAAGCTAGCTAAAAAGCTAGTAAATAAACTACTATAGTCCTACTTAATATATATTAATCTATAAGATCTCTACGCTTTTTAGGAGGACTTTATATACTATATAGAATAATATAACGTTATAGTAGTATAGAAAGAGAAAGTCTTATAAATAGTAAAGTCTTTTAATAAAGTCTAACTATAGGATTTAAGAGTAAATATCTATATAATTAATAACCTTATATAGTATAATAAGTATACTCTAGTTATAGCTATATAGCCTATTATAACTAATATAAGCTTAGTCTATCTAGAGTATATTAATAAAATTATATTAACGTTCTTAAATAAATTAAGGATCTAGCTATATAATATACTATATATAGTAAACTTCTTAAGAAATATATTTAATAGAGAGAAACTATACCTTAGAGGAGGTTATCTCTATAGTAATAACGTTATTAAACTAAATAGGAAGGTCCTTATATAACTAGATATACTAAAGAGAGGTTTTAGCTTTAATATTATAGCTTATAAGAAGCTTATAGGTAATATAGTTATATTTACTATATAGTAGAAGACTAATATAGAGCTCTAGCACTATAGGCTGGGATATTTAGGATATTATAAGATATATAGGACTATTATACTTATAAAAGGCTATTTACTATACTTAAATAAACTTATCCTAATTTCTTATAAGACCTATAACCTATTAAAGAGCTTATAATAGTCTCTATAAACGCCCTATAAGAGAGCTATAAAGTCTAATTATATCTTATATATAGATATAGGAGAAGTTAAGCCTATAGGGTAGTATAAGTTCTTTCTATTAGCTATAGATAATAGATTATAATATAAATTATTAATATTTAATAATATAAGAGATAGACTTATATAATAATTATATAACTATATTATAAGCTAAAAGAACTACTTTAATATAGCTATATAGTTAGTTTATATAGATAGTACTAGTAAATTTATAGCTATATATTTTATAATACTTCTATAAAATAATAATATAGAGATAGAAGCTTCTCTCCTATATATCTATAAGTAGAATAAAGTATTAGAGTAAGTAATATGTATAACTCTAAATAAGGTATAAGCTCTTATAGTAGATATAGATATCCTAAAGTACCTATAGATATAGCTATTAATAGCTATAGTCTATATAATAAACTACTCTTTTACTATAGCTATTATTAAAAAGATATTAATTTAAGTATTAACTAAAGACCTTAAGCTAGGTAGAGACCCTATACTAGATATTAGCTAACTATAGATTATTAGTAGTACCTACTTTATTAATATCAACCTAGAGATTTAGGTAAAGAGTAAAAAGATAAAGCTCTATATAGAGAGAGGGATCCTCTTAAGCTATAATTATAATTAAGTATACTATATATAGATTAAGGACTATAAAGAGATTATTATACCCTCTATTATAGTGTTCTATAAGCCCTTAGTATTTTTAGTTAGACTATAATACTTATTACTATTTAGGTAAGGGGTAGGATCTTAATAATATATAAGGACTATTTTAACTATATTATAGTTACTATAACTATATATAGGACTACTTAAGGAAGATACTCCTTTTTGAGAGGGGCTATTTATATATATAATAATTATAATAGACTCTCCCTTTTAGGAGGGATAAGTCTAACTATATTTAGATCTATTAATAATTATAGAAGCCTATAATAGACTAACTAAGGATTAGTAATTATAAATAGAGTCTTATTTTAAGGAGATTAAAGGACTTATTAAATAAGATACTATAGAGTTTATAGTACTTATAAGAGCCCTATAAGGAGTCTATCTAACTACTAAATAGGTATTTAAGTATAAAAAAGCCTATTAGGTACTTATAAAGAGGAAGTTATATATTATTATAAGAGGCTTCCTATAGGTATATAGATAAGACTTTCTCTATATATATATATTAACTTTATATATAGTATTATAGTAGTTATTATTAGCCTATATATAGTAGAAGGATTATACTATATAGTAATAGGACTTTATAGGTATATATTTAAATAGAGACCTTAAAGAGGACGTTTATATATAGCTCTTCTCTATACTTAAGGAGTTCTTTATAGACTTAAGATATACCTACTATATAGTAAAAATAGGATATAATATATAAGAGCTATAAGTTATCTACCTCTAGTATGCATTATATAGTTTATAATAAGGTAGTTATTAATAGTAATAAAAGCTTAAAGAGATCTTTATAAGAGTTAGCTTTAAGCTATTACTTTTAAATAATATAGTCTATTATAATAGGAAGCTTATAGTAATAATAGCTATATGTATTAATAATATATTAGTTATAGAACTATTAGTAAATATATTAATAGTATTTATATAGATTAAAGAAACTTTTAAGATTAATAACTTAGGTATATTAAACTTCTTTTTAGGTATTAAACTTATACTTAATAATAATAAGATAGTTATCTTATAGGAGATCTATCTCTATAAGATCTCTAAGGAGTTTATAGATTATCTCTAAGCTATATATATACTAGTTAAAAATAGAGCGCTAGACTTTATAGTCCTAATAGAGAGACTAATTAATAAGGCACTTTAGTAATAATATTACTAAGTATTTAGAAAGTTATAGTTTACTATATTAATAATATAACTAGACTTAATATATAGGTATAGACTATAAGTAAGGTTTTTATATTAACTTAGAGAGTAATATAAAAAGAGAGTACTATACTTATTATAATATATAAAAGCTTAAGGCTTATATTAGATATATTATATAGTATAAGAGAACTATAGAGATAAACTTAATCTCTATAGATATATTAATAGTAACTATATAAGTTATAAGTTAATATTATAGTTAATAACTAAATAGGTATTCTTTATAGCTAATAGCTTAGTATTATAGAGGTCCTATAGGTAGATAGTAGTTATAAAGTTATCTATAGAGGCTAAGTATTATATAGTATTATTAGCTATATTAGAGGCTATATAGATATAGAACTTTCTTAATAAACTTAGAGTAGTACCTATAGAGCCTATATAGATATTAGTAGATAATATAGGCTTAATTATATTAATAAAGAGTAGAAGCTCTAATAATTATATTAAGTAACGTGGTTGATAAGCAAGCTGCCCAGACAAGCGAGCTGCCCACCCAACCGCAACTATATCGCATTTCCAACCAATACACACCACCTAGGAAATTAATTAAATTCAAACTAGTTAAGGTCCTCTTCTCTAGATATTTCTTTAGCAAATTGATATATTTACGCATTATACCTAGTATTCCTATATATACTACACCACTATTAGCCCATCTCAGTCCTCAGTTGGCAACCACTACTCTAGCGCGTTTCCTCCTCAATCTGGGCTATAGCCTCCCTCTATAATTAAAGGTTCTCAGCCTCACCTATAGTAAGACTCCCTCCTTGTCTAAGCTAGGCTTTTTTAGCCCTCTAGCGTTAGCTAAATAGGTTATTCTCTTCCTAAAGGATTTAGTTCTTAGACCTTAATAGGGTAATCTAGTATATAAATCTATATGCCCCCTTTAATAAATACTTAATAGCCTTAATAATTAAAGTTAGTAAGCTATTTTAATAGTGGGAGATTTAATTCTTAATAAGTTTAGACTAAAAAGATACTTCTATTAGGTTATTTAGCGTCTAAGAAGTCTATATAGGGGGTATTATTAGGAGGGACCCTAGAGGTATTAAAGTATATAGCTTTATATTAAGCTTTAAAAGTATACTTTCTATACTTAGAGGGATAAGCCTAGCCCCTCTAAAACCTCCCTAGATGTTTTTAATTATAAAGGCTTATATAAAGGCGTTATAAAATATAGGGAAGAAGTCTTCCTTTATAATATAGGTATTACTCTAGCGTATTTTATCCTTAACTCATTAACTATATACCTTCTTTAAGGGCCTAAAATACCTAACGTCTAAGAGCTAGAGTAAATAAGAGGAATAAGCTAGTATATAAAGGGTAATAATATTATTTTCTTTATAATATATCTTAAAGTTAGTAGTATAGTAACTTTTATAACTATTAATAATAAGGAGGTAATATTTACTACTTATATATAGTTTTATATACTAATTAAAGTGTTTAACCTAGTCTAGGCCTCTTTTATTTATTATCTATCTATTTTTAGACGTTATAATGACCTAGTTATATAGGAGACCTATTTCTATATACTAGGTAGAAAGGTAATATTACCCTATAATAATAATATATAGCGGAACGCTATAGCCTAACAAACTAATAGCCTAGATAACTATAACCTATTTATAGTTACTAAGCTATATTATTTTTATATTTAAACGCCTTTTAGCACTTATTATAACTATTCTAGATATAATCTAGCCTATTATAAACCTAGTCTTATTAAAGTTATAAATATCTAAGTCTATAATACTATATTTTATAATTATATTTACTATAAGCTAAAACTATATATTTATTATATCTAGGTCTTTATATTAAGCCCTCTTATAGTTATACTTATAAAAAAAGTGCGTCTAAAGCTCTAGTTATTACTTAATGAAGTTTAAGGCCTAGCGCTTCCTAATAGGGGGTATATTGCAGTTAGTAAGTAGTTAATTAGCTATATCTTCTATACTACTAATATAGAGAGGAAACAATTAGGAATCTAAGTTAAGAATATACTTAACTAGCTTCTCTTCTTCTAGTAGCGTCAGCTTTTATAAGTTTAGTATAGTATCTTACTATATAGGTATGCCTTTTAAATGGGTGCCTAAGGTCCTAGGAGGGACTAAGTAGATCTTAGCCGCTACTTAAATACTCAGTTTTAGGGTTTTTCTAATAGCTTAGATTACTAAGTTTAACTATAATTCTTTAGTTTATAATATTATAGTTTTATTGTGGCGTTGCGTGAGGTGGAAGGTAGAAGATGAGATAGTTGCAGTTAGGTGGGCAGCTCGCTTATCTAGGCAGCTCACTTATCAACTACGTTATATATAAGTTTATAATTACTTTACTTAAGAGGCTATTAGCTATAGAGAAGTAGTATTTAAATATATAGAGATAAATAGTAATATTACTAATATCCTTATTAAGCTACTAAGTAGACTACTCTTTAAGTAGATAAGAGATCTACTAAGCGTTATAGAGTATAAATAAATAGTAGATAATATATAAGAGAATAGTATTAAAGCATTATAGTTATTACTTTAGTAAGGAGGGGTATAATAGAGAGCATAAGGAGATAACTAATATAGATATAAGCTATAGTTATTTAGCTATATAATATAAAGCTAGATACTAAATATCTAGTTATATAGATATAAATATATTAGGGATAAAAGATTGATATATAGAGAGATTACTTAGTACCTATATAGGCTTTTAGAATAGAGATATAAAGCCTATTATATTATCCCTACTTCTAGTAGAAGATCCTTATATCATTATATATATACTACTATATAGATATACCTAATTAAGAGGTACCTTACCTATAAACCTCATCTTTATTACTGTATGCATGCTGACTTTATAAATGCCCTCCCTTATTCTGAGCCTATTCCTACTCTAAGCGTCTATTATTATGAAAACTGTTGCCTAATAACTAACTCAATTTAGTAGATAAAGCCTCTAAGTAGAAAAGAACCAGCCTCATTATACGCTATTTTTACACCTTATTTAGTATAGCCTCTACTAAGCATCTACTACTTTTAGTATAGGCTATTAGTGCGACGCTAAAGAAGGCCTCTAGTGTTATAACCTATTAGGTATAACTAATAGAAGAAAGCCCTATAGAGATATTAAGCAGTTAGGATAATACTTTTATATATAGGATTATAGAAATATATAGGACTCTTTAGAAATAAAAGAACTATAGTACTAAGTTATATAAAGATAAGATAAGAATAATTAGGAGAGTATAAAAAGAAGTAATTAGTAATTAGTTAGTAGTACTAACTAATTATAATTACTTATATATAGAAGTAATTACTAGGTATTAATATAAAATATATAGTTTAAGACTTATATATAGTATAAACTTTAATCCTCGTTAGTTTAAACTTCTATAGCTCTTTAGTAATTAACTTTATAATTACTCTTACTAGTACTTTTTGCTATCTTAAGTATATAATACTCTTATAATTATTAGTATTACTAAGTCTAATACTAATTATATATAGTAATAAAGAGAGGTAGATAGAGTATAATATAGTAAATTTATTATAGTTTTAAAAGGAAGATATCTAGAAGGGTAGCTAGTATAGGCAGTATAATATAGTTAACTACTAATATAGGTTATATATATAGGTATATAACTTAGGTTAGTGCTAACTAGCTGC
Organism: Colletotrichum karsti; assembly: GCF_011947395.1. Lineage (NCBI taxonomy): Eukaryota > Fungi > Ascomycota > Sordariomycetes > Glomerellales > Glomerellaceae > Colletotrichum > Colletotrichum karsti. The sequence goes on along the minus strand of NW_024065981.1, from coordinate 28,076 downwards.
CTAAGCTATAGACCTAATTAGCGTTATAGTAGGTCTAGTTAGGTAAATATAATAATACTAGTAGTCTTTTACTTTTACTAGTATTTATTTAAAAAGCCTAATATAGTTAATAAGTAAGCTAGATAGATAAGCAAGCTAGATACCTAACTATAACTAACCTATCTTCTATCTTATAATTTATATAACGCTATAATAAAAGAATAATATTATAGAATAAAGAAGCTTAATTAACCCTAGTCTTTTAAGCTATTAATTAAACTCTAAATCTTAGTATTTAGGCTATAGCTAAAATCTATTTAGTACTATATTTAATTTTAGCTATCTAACTAAAAGGTACTCTATTATAATATAATACTACTCTTAACTTATAGAATTTAACTATACTTAAAGAGGGGAAGCTAGTTAAATATATTCTTAACTTAGATTTCTAATTATTTTCTCTCTATATCAGTAGTATAGAAGATATAGCTAATTAACTACTTACTATTAATAAGTAAGCGGTAGTAGTAGCGTGGAATAATTAAGTAAATAAGATATTTTATTAGAAGTTCTTCTAGCTATCTCTAAGGTAGAAGTAAGAGTAGTTATTTATACCTTTAGTGGGGTTTCTAGAGCCTTCTACGCTTATATAAGTACTTGCGTAAGCCTATTGCCTAAGTGGGCAACTAGTTATTAGATTAAAGTTTATAGTTCGACTAGTTTAAACCTTATATAAAACTTATTTTAATATTAAATAGTAGATAATTCTACCTAGTTCTATAAGATTTAACGTATAGTATAATATAGTACTAAAAATACTATATTATACTATATAAGGTTATTATTATTCTTATTATTATTATAAATATTATTTATACTTAATATCCTTCTTTTAGTTAGTATTCTTTTTATTATTATTCTTCTAAGCTCTATTAAGGTCTATTAAGCTACTATAATATCTATAAATAATACTATTATATTTAGCTCTTTAGTTATTAAAGAGTTAAAAGCTATTTTTAAGTTACTATTAATATTAATTAATAGTATTTATAAAGTAGTATTACTTACTTTATTTTCTATATTATTTATAAATTTAATTATTAATTTTAATAATAAGCTTAATATACTAAAGGAAATCTTTAAATATATTATTTTTAATAATTTTATCTTTAACTTTATTATTAAGGTTATTATAAAATATAAAGATTTTACTCTTATTAGTTAAGGTTAATTAAATATAGATTTATTAAAACTTTATAGTATAATCTTTAGTTAATTTAATTTACTTAAAATAAAGTAAGTCTTATTTAGCTTATTTTTTTTTATTTAAGTCTTAAAATAGAGACTTTAAGGCTTACTTAAAGGCTTATTTCTTAAAGAAGATAAATATATAAATAACGTATTTAGTTTTATTCTTAAAGTTATTATAATAAAAGTTCTAATAGTTTTTAATTTCAATAAGAAATCCCTTAAGCTATTTTAGAGTTCTATTAAATAGAGTTAAAGAGTTACATTAGAGCTTCTCTTTACTCTTTATAATAAGAATAATAATAATATTAATAGTAGCCTAAAAAATATAGTTCTACTATTTAGGTTTAAGAGTATATTAATAGAATTATTATATAGTATTTTAAAGTTCCTCTATAGTATAAATATTATTATTAAATATTCTTTATATCTACTTAATATCTCTATTATATTATAACTTATAAGGTATAACTAATAAAGAACACCCTATAGGGATATTAAGTAGTTAGAATATTACCTTTATATATAGGATTATAAAAATATAGGGGTTTATTTATAATAAAAGAACTATAATATAAGTTATATAGAAATAAAATAAACTAATTACTCTATATATATAGGAGTAATTAATTATTACTTATTAGTCTATTAGTAATTAAGAATTACTTTATTAAAAAGAATTACTTTAAATAAAGGGAATAATTTAAAGCTATTTAAAACTTATATATAGAATAAATTTAAGTCTACTTAAGTTTAAACTCTTATAGCTCTTTAGTAATTAACTTATAATTAATTTTTAACTACTTTTATTTATTTCTTAGTTAACTATCTCTAAAAAACTCTATAACTTTATTAAGGCCTTAATTAATTACTAAATCCTTTAAGATATTAGATCTCTTAAGAAAGCTATTTAATACTATTACTATTATTAATCTCTAATTTACTTTTAATATAAACCCCTCTATTAGTTAGCTAGCTATAATACTTTAATTACTCTTATTAAGTAAATTACTCTTTAAGAACTATTAATAATAAGAATTAATATAGTAATTAATAATAATACTTAATATATATTTATTACTTAAGAAACTCTTATAGCTAGGTTTATTATAATTATTATAACTTAATTAGCTATTTAAGCTTTTAGTATTTAATAGCTATTTAATATACTTAATTAGCTATAAAAAGAGAATACTTAGCTTTATATTTAGCTTAATACTAACTAAATACCTTTAGTACTTTAAGCTAAATATCTAGAGCTAAAACTATTTAATAATACTATTAAAATACTCTAAGAATTCCTTATTAAGACTTATAAATATCTATACTATTATAATAGCTTATTTATTCTTAAGGCTAATAAAGTCTACTATATTACTTATTTTTTATATAAGAATACCCTTATTTAATTTAGACTTACTATATAAAACTATTTAAAAAATACTATTTAAATCTAAAATAATAATATTTAAGCTATTTTTAATACCTATATTAAATTTAAGATTTACTTAAAGAATACCTTTAGAAACCTTAATAAAAATATATTACTAAATATAAACTTATATACCTTATTTAAAAGGGTTTAATTAATAAGTATATATCTAAGTTTTATAAAATTATATTTAAGCTAGAATAAGGAGATAAAGCCCTTATTACTAAGTTCTATTAAGGACTTAGAGAAGAAATAAAGGATAAGCTTATATATATTAATTAACTTAGAGAACTTTATATATATATTAATTAAGCTATAAAAAATAAAAAATAAGCTCTATAAGAAATACCTAAAATAAAAAGAATAAGCCTCTTAGACTTTATAAAGAGCTAATATAAAATAGAGATATAATTAGGTTATTATTATAATTAGATATCATAGTAGATTAATAGACCTTAGTATAGCTAATTAAGAACTATAAAAAGATATAAAGGATATAAAGTATTATAACTACTAATATAATAGCTACTATATAAGAGAGTACTAATAACTTAAAAAGAATAAGTTTTTATTTTTATTTAAAACAAATTAATAAATTAATATAGTAACTAAAGAGATAACCTATACTATTACTATAGGATACTAAAGTAATACTAAACTAGAAAGAAAGGCTTAAGAATAGCTTAATAGCTTACTATAAACTAGAGAGAATAACTATAATAAGTTACTTAACCCCTAAATATAAGAATAGGTAGCTTAATAGACTACTAAAGATAAAAACTAGAAATTACTCTATAATTTAAATAAAGTAATCAATATAGTATAATAAACTATATAGCTATAAGTTATTAATAGAGATTCTATAGAGATTAACAGAATTAGTTTAAATAAGTTTAAAGAGAAACTTACTTAATAAATTAAATATTAAACTATTAACCTTAAGGAAGATAACTAAGCTATTTAGCTATATAAAATAAATCTAAATAACTATAAGAGCTTCTTTATATTTATATAAGTTAAAGGAGATTACTTACTCCTTAATATTAAATACCCTAAATATAATAAGGTATTCTAAATATAATACTATAATAATAAGTATAAATAGTATATAGCTAATAAGTATAAATTAGGCTTTTACCTATAGAGATAAAGAGAATAAGTAGTTCCTTATATCTACTTGAATAATAAATTACTTATATAGAAACTATAAAGTATAGATAGAAGATTAACTACTTTTACCCTAAGCCTCAACTTCCCTATAAAGTATATAAATAACTCTATAATATTATAGAGTAACTATAAGAATAATAGCTACTAAATATATTATAAATATAAGGTAAAAGCCTAAAAAGAGAGCAGTAAAACTAAAGGAAGAAGAAGAACCCTCTTAGCCTCTTAAGTTTATACTACTGGAGATTAAGATTAAAGAAAGTACCTTAAAGAAAGCCTAAAGATAGAATAAATATGTTAAGTATACTAAAGATAATAGATAATTAAAAAATTAAACCTATCTATTAATAAGGGATAATAAAAGGTAGAACTAATAAGGTCTCTATATATAATAATAGTTAATATAGAGAAATATATTAATATTTATATTAAAATTAATAATAAGCTTATATTAATACTTATTAATAGTAGAGTATAAGGGAACTTTATATTACTAAGAATAATAAATATACTATTAGTTCTATAAATAAAGAAAGCAATAGAGAACTATTATATACTATAAACTATTAAAGAAGAATAAGTCTAATATAGAGGAGGTATAATAAAATAAAATATAGTATAACTCTCTATTAAATACTATAAATATTATAAATAACTTAACCTTAATATTATAGAGATAAATAGTAAGTATAATACTATTTTAGAAATCCTAAAGTTAAAAAAGAATAACTTATAAATAGATTAGAGTAAAAGCTAACTCTATTAGGACTAAGACTTAGTTATTAAGAAGCTATTAAAAAAGAGTACTTTAAATAAGTCTTTAGTAACTCCTTAAGTAAGAAGATTTATTACTTATCTTAAGTATAAAGATAAAAATATTAAGATATTATTAATAATAAATATTATTAGAAATAATTAACTTCTATTTATTTTAAATAAATATTAAATTTATAATAAACTATTTATAGAAGACCTAAAAACTAAACTATTAGAATATAAACTCTTTAACTATAAAATTAAACTTAAAGAAGGAAAGAAACTAATATATAGCTTAATCTATAGACTCTCTTAAGATAAATTAAAGTACCTTAATAAATAGTTAGAAGAAAACCTTAAAAAGAGATATATTAAATCCTTAATATTACTAATAGGATACTCTATCCTATTTATACTAAAGAAGAATAGAAAATAACTATATATTAATTATTAATTACTTAATAATATTATAATTAAGAATTACTATTTATTACCTCTAATCTCTAAATTATAAGATCTACTATATAGAGTAAATTAGTTTATAGCTTTTAATCCTAAGAAAGCTTATAATCTAATTAGAATTAAGACTAATAATATTTAAAAGGCTACCTTTTAAATATATAGAGAATATTTTAAGACCCTTACTATACCCTTTAGCTTTATTAATATATTAATAATATTTTAGAGTATAATTAACTATATTTTATAAGAATAACGTAGTTAATAAGTAAGTAAGATAAATAAGTAAGTAAGATATAAAACTATAATAACGCCCTCCTAGTATAGTTAGATACTTTTCTTCTATAATATAATATATTAGTACCTAGTAATAAAGCTAAACTATAGCTTACTCTTTAAGCTATATAAAATACCCTAAATCTTAGCGCTTAAGCAGTAGCTAAGATCTACTTAGTTAGTTATATAACTTTAAGCTACTAAGTAAAGGCTACTATATCATAATATAATACTATACTAAACTTATAGAATTTAATAGCACTCAAAGAAGAGAAGCTTATTAAGTATAATCTAGACTTAGATTTCTAATTATTTCCTCTCTAGATTAATAGTATAGAAGAAATAGCTAATTAAATACTTACTAATTATAATAAGCCTCTAATTAGTAGTAATAAGCTTTAAACTTTATTAAGTAATAACTATAGCTTTAAATATATTTCTTTTATAAATATAACTATAAGGGAGCTTAATATAAAGATCTAGATACTATAAATATATAGTTCTACCTTATAGTAAATATAATTATAAAATATAATATTATAGACTTAAATATCTATAACTTTAATAAGATTAAGTTTATAATAAGCTAGATTATATTTAAAATAATTATAATAAGTACTAAAAGGTATTTAAATATAAAAATAATATAGCTTAATAATTATAAATAGGTTATAGTTATTTAAGCTATTAGTTTCTTAAGCTCTAACGTTCTATTATATATTATTATTATAGGGTAATATTACCTCTTTACTTAATATATAGAGATAGGTCTCCTATATAACTAGGTTATTATAATATTTTAAAATAGATAGATAATAAATAAAAGAGGCTTAAGTTAGCTCTAATACTTTAATTAATATAGAAAACTATATATAAATAATAGATATTACTTTCTTATTATTAATAGTTATAAAAGTTACTATATAGCTAACTTTAAGATATATTATAAAGAAAATAATATTATTATACTTTATATATTAGTCTATTTATTTTATTTACTTTAGCCTTTAGATATAAAGTATTTTAAGCCTCTAAAGAAGGTATATAGTTAATAAATTAAAGATAAGATATATTAGAATAATACCTATATTATAAAAAAAGACTTCTTCTCTATATTTTATAAGGCTTTTATATAAGCCTTTATAGTTAAAAATATTTAGAGAGGTTTTAAAGGGGCTAAGCTTATCTCTCTAAATATAAAAAGTATACTCTTAAAGCTTAATATTAAGTTATATACTTTAATACCTTTAGGGTCCCTCTTAATAATATCTCTTATATAGACTTCTTAGATATTAAATAACTTAATAGAAGTATACTTTTAGTTTAAACTTATTAAGAGAAGAATCTCTTACTATTAAAATAACTTACTAACTTTAATTACTAAAGCTATAGAGTATTTATAAAAGAGAGTATATAGATTTATATATTAAATTACTTTATTAAGGTCTAAAAATAAAGTTCTTTAGAAAGAGAATAATCTATTTAGCTAATACTAAAGAGCTAAAGAAACCTATTTTAAATAAAAAGGAAGTCTTATTATAGCTAAGATAGAGGACTTTTAATTATAGAGAGAAGTAATAATATAGGTTAAGGAGGAAATATATTAAAGTAGTAGTTACTAATTAAGAACTAAAATAAGCTAATAATAATATAGTATCTATAGGAATATTAGTTATAATATATAAATATATTAATTTACTAAAGGAATATTTAAAGAAGAGGATTTTAAGTAGTTTAAGTTAATTTTATTATATTAGATTAATATTTCTTAAGAATATATTAAAGTTATAGGTTTATATCTTACTTACTTATCTATCTTACTTACTTAGTAACTATATTATATAAATATATATATTATTATATATCTTAATAATATTCCTATATTCTTAAAGAATATAGAAGAATATAAATAGTATATCTATACTATATTAAAGGTACTTTAAAATATTAAACTATTTATAAAATAAAATAAAAGTAAGTTTTATATATAATAACTTAAATACTTAGGATTTATAAGTACTTTAAGACTTATTAAGATAAATAAAACTAAAGTTTAAGTAATTTAAAAATAGCTAATACTTTAGAATATTAAAAATATTTAGTTATTCCTTAGATTTATTAATTTATATTAATAATTTATTAAGAACTATATTAAACCTAATAATAACCTTATAGAACTTACTAAAAAGACTTAAGTCTTTATATAAATAAAATAATACTAAAAAGACTTTAATTAAATTAAATTATATATAGTAGATAATATTATGTTATATTTATTAAACCTAAAGAAACCTTATAAAGTTAAAATAAATATTTCTAACTTTATAATAAGAGCTTAATTCTCTTAATAAGATGTAGAAAAATAACTATAACTTATTACTTTTTTATTTAAAAAGCTTAATAGACTTAAGCTTAACTACTAGATCTATAATAAGGAACTTATAGTAATTATTAAAGTATTTAAAGAATAAAGACTATATCTCTTAGGAGCTAAATACCTAATTAAAGTATTTACTAACTATAAGAAGTTTTTCTACTTTATAACTTTAAAGGTTCTTAATAAATAATAAATTAATTAATTAGAATTTCTATTTAAGTTTAACTTTAAGATTATTTATTATAAAGAATTAGAAAATAATAAGGCTAATACTTTTAGCTAAAGAATAAACTATAATACTTTAATATTAAAAGATATATAAGTAGTTTTAAAAATAAATTAAAATAAAAGCCTTATATTAGCTATTAGACTTCTATATATACTTAGAAAAAATAGTATTAGCCTAATTAAAAGGATATCTATTAAAGCTATTATAAAGATATATTTTATATTTATATATAGATATTAAAATATAACTAAAATGTAGAAATAGATTAAATAATATTATAATAAAATAGCTATATAATAAAGAGTATCTTTAGTAATTAGAAACTATAAGGTTTATATGAAAAGTAAGCCTAATTAATATTAGCTTTATAGAAAAATATAGCTATTCTTAGTACTATAAACTATATAGAAATCTATCTTATTAGACTTTATTATTAAACTACTTAAGTCTTAAGAACTAATAATAAAGGTATATTATAATAATATTCTTATTATTATTAATAAACGTATAAAGTATTAATATTTTATTCCCTATAGAGAGTTAAGTATTATAAAAAACCTTATTTATAAGTTTTTATAAATAATTATTAATTAATATAGAATACTAGAGGAAATTATATTAAATTAAAATAAGTTATTTACTTTTAAGTTTTAGAAATCTTTAACTTTATAGCTTAAATCTAACTATAAAATATCTATTACTTTTTACTTATAAACTAATAGCTAAATAAAATAAATTAATTAAAATATAGAAATCTATTTATATTATTATATTAACTACTAATAGGATAATTAGATTTAATTACTATTAATAGCTTAATTACTTATAATAATACTATAGGAGAAAGTACTTTAGAATTATTATTCTATTTAAACTATAGATTTAATTTAATTATCTATAAATAATTATAATAAGGCTTAATAGGTTTAAAAGCTATAGTAAGTATTAATAAACTTAAGGAGATCTAATAGAAGCTTTTAAAGACCTTAAGCTTTTATATTAGTATATATATAAATATATTAATAAATTAAGAGTTATAAGATTAAGTCTAGAGGAAGAAGATAATATCTATTTTCTCTATTAAAATATTTAGATTAAATAACTAAGTTATAAATTAGACTTTAAAAAACTTAAACCCTTGAAAATTATTAAGAAGATATTTAATATTAACTTGAAATTTATACTACTAGATAGTATAAGATATTATTTAATCTTTTATATTATACTCCTTAAGAAAGTATTAAAGGGTTATATACTAAAGATTATATTATTATAAAACTATTTAAATTAAAATATAAAGTTAAATAAATTATTAGCTATTATAATAATAATAGGAGTAAAGAATATCTTATTAAGTAAAAAGAATATAGATATAAATAAAACTAATAGGAACCTCTTAAGAACCTCTAGTACTCCTATATATTACTTTAGAAGTACTATAGAACCCTATTAGTTCTACCTCTTAAAATATTATATCCTAATTAATTAGATCTATTATACTATTTAATTAAGCTTTAGATATAATAATAGAAGAAGAACTATTAATAAAAGAAATAACTTCTTTCTCTATACCTATTAAGTAATTATATTTAAATATATTTCTTTTTAACTTCTAGATATAATCTAACTTTATAAGGGATTTATCTATTTTAGTCTAAGCCTTCTTTAAAGCTTCTAACTATTAATATAGAGTTTTAGCCTTTTTCTATAATACCTCTTAAGCTACCTCCTCCTTATTATTTAGATAATCTACTTTATCTGATAAATAGTTAATAAAGAAAAGTTAATAAAAACTCTATTACTATTAAAAAGGAAGAACCTATACTTATAAATAGTATTTTCTAAAGTATTATATAGCTTTCTAATATATATATAGGCACTATAGATTAATATCCCCCTTATTAATTTATAGTATAAACTCTAAGAATAATAGTAAGTATAAAATATAACTTTAATATTAAACTTAGTAATTTATGAAGTATAATAATAATAATAATAATAAAGAGTAGATAATAATATAGATTTTAAGCTAGGATCTATTACAATATTAATATAGAATAAAAGAAATAAAAACTTAATATTTCTTAATCTAGAAATTAATACCTACTTATATAAAGCCTTAAAATAAGGCCTTTAGAGGGGAGACTTAATATTATAACTTATAAGGTATAATTTATAAAGAATACTTTATAGAGATATTAAGTAGTTAAAATATAACCTTTATATATAGAATTATAAAAATATAAGGCCTTACTTAAAATAGAAGAATTATAATATAAGTTATATAAAAATAAAATAAAGTAATTACTCTATATATATAGAAGTAATTAGTAATTATTTATTAATTTATTAATTATTAGTAATTACTTTAAATAAAGGGAATAGCTTAAAACTATTTAATACTTATTATAAGAGTTAAGCTGAAGGCCTAACTAGGTTAATTTAAGAGTTATAGTATAGGGGGTTAAATAGTATATTAACTAAAGCTTAGGGATCTTAGGAGTATAAGATCCCTCTATATAGAGTTTTCTATAAGGTATAGATCTTACTTTACTAATTATTCTCTAATAGTCTGCCTTAGTTAGCTAGGCTAGCTAGGGGATCTAGATCCTTATAATTACCCCCCTCTCCTAGCGCTCTAATCCCTAGGGTATAGAAATATTAATAATCTATACTAATATCTCTATTTTAGCCCCTTATATCTAGGCCCTATTATTATTAGTATAGTATTAAAAATAACTTTATTAGTTATATAGTATATATTTAGCACTATTATTATTTCTAATTATTATATATTTTAAATTATATAAGTATTTTTTTAAAAGAGTATTAGACTTTTAGTCCTTTTATAGGGTTTTCTAGGAAATTTTTTTCTTATATAATAATTACTTAGTAAGACCTTTTTTTATCCTTATATACTTAGCGCTTTACTATACCCTCTCTAGTATATACTTATTTATCTATAAAAAGGCTTTTTCTTTTTATAGCTTTACTATAAAATTTATTTTTTTATTTAGCTATTATAGAGATTAGGACTTATATATCTTATTTTATTCTTTTATATCTCTTTTTCTATTTCCTACTTTACTAATAGGTCTCTATTTACTTATTATTAAGATATTATACCTTATTTATATATATATTATTTTTAATAAATATCTTTATAATCCTCTATCCCTCTCTAGTAATCTTATTAGTAATACTAATAGTAGTTATCTCTATCTCTACTACTTAGTATCTATATATTTAGATATCCTCTATTTTTACTATATTATTAATACCTATATAGTAAAGTATATCCTCTATAACCTCTATAAGTACAAATACCTTAGTATAAGTTCTCTTACTCTATCTCTACTAAGCTATTAATAAACTATTTCTAACTTTTTTTCTAAGTCCCTTATAAGCTTTAGGGTCCTATTTAGGTATTCTAGATTATATTTCAAAATAATCTATAAATAGGATAAAGCTAGCTCTCTTAATATTATTAAGTATTATTACTATAAGTACTAAGTAATTAAGTATATGACTATTTAGTATAAAGTTATTACTTTTATTTATAATCCTATTATTAGTAGTAGTTTTTAAAATATAGATTAGACTTAGCTCTAAAAGCTATCTTCTATCTATAAATACCTTTTTATTAATATTTTAATTAATATAAATATTCCCTAACTATTCTCTAGTAGTTTACTTTCTAACTTTATCTCTTTTTATATTTAAGCTAATATATTTATAGAGGAATATAAGATTATAGACTATCTTAAGTCTATTTACTCTATATATCTATATAATAATAGTCTTATTACTCTCTTAGCTAATACTATAAATAAGCTTTATAGCGCGCTATATAAGTAGCTTATATTTAGCTAGCCTTATAAGGGTAAGTTAGCTAAGTTTACTAGAGAAGTTAAGAACCTTTACTATTTATTTATTAAGTATATAGCTAATAATATCCCTTACTATCTTTCTCTTATTTTTAGGGCTTACCCTATTAACTATAGCTCCTCTATTATTACTACCTCTAAAAAGTATATTACTCTTTATATAGCTACTAATAGCTTAATAAAGAAGAAGGCTAAAGGTAACGCTAAGGCTACCCCTAAGAAGCCTATTAAGAAGGCTACTTAGGGTAAAGCTATTAATAAGGGTAAAAATAAAAGTAAAAAAGTTACTTTTATATTCTCTAATAAGGAGGAGGAGGAGGAAGTTAAAGAGGAGGATAAAGAAGATAAAGAGGAGGAGGAGTAAGGTAGTAGTAATAAGGAGGATATAGTTACTCTTAAGCCTCTTACTAATAGTGCCCTATTTAGTTACTATAGCTATAGTATTAGGTTTATCCTTAGTACTATTTAAGTAGGAGCTTTTCTTTTATTCTTTAGTCTTTTTAATACTTACCTATAGGTATAATATTCTCTTTCTTTTAGTATTAAGGTAGTAGCCTATAAGCCTTAATATACTTACTTAATTTTTATATTACTTTACTTATACTTTATAATTATTTCCTCTTATTTTCAGTATACTATTAGTTAATATCTAATAGGGTTTAATATCCTCTAATTATCTTATTTACTATAGGTTTTAGAAATTTATTTATTATACTTTTATATAGCCTTTTAAGTATTACTTAAGTATTTTAATAGTTCCTAAATATTATATTTAATAGGCTATTCTATCTACTTAAGATACTTTATATTATTACTATCTCTTTATTAGCTAATAATTTCTTTTACTTCCTATTTATTAGGTTTATTTTTAAGGTTTAATAATAAGTTTAACTTATTAATCTCTTATTAATTCTTCTATAGTTTAATAAGGGATATTAAGAATATATTATATATCTATTTATACGTCTCTAGTAAATAGACCTAATAGGCTTAAGAGCCTATTAGTTTAGTAATTACTACTTTAATATATTATAGTACTAGCTTCTTATACTTAAACCTAAAGTTCTTTATTAATAGCTTAATAACCTCTCCCTAGTAGTATATCTTCTATATATACCTCTTATTATAATATTTAGTTTAAAAGTTAATTGCTTTCTATTAAAATTTATAGGTATATAGCTATAGTCTTCTAATATAGTTAATTTATTTACCTACTCTCTAGATTATAACCTTATTATTTAGAATATATTTAATATATCTTAGGTTATATCTATATAGAGCCTTTATTAATAAGAGGCTAATAATACTATAGTAACTATTATTATATATAAACTTAGCCTCTATTAAGTAGGCTATCTACCTCTCTAGGGTATTACTAATATATACCTAGAGATACTTTTTAAGAGTTTAATAGGTTTTTTTAGATTACTTATCTATTTATAGGTAATAAGCTATTAAGAGCCTTCTTTTTATAAGCCTAGCTTCTATAAATTCCTCTTTAAACTAGCTTATAAAGAGCTTATCTCTATTATAAATAATACCCTTTAGGGTATTAAAATAGTATTTTACTTTCTTATAGAAGATCTATATCAATTTAATAGTAATTAGCTATTTAGTTATTAAAATAAATATTATAAACTTTATTATATAATATATAATAATAAAGATAATGTTATAAGTTCCCCTATTATCTTAAATACTTACTAATAGCTTAATAATAAAGTCTATATTAATCTCTTAAAATAAGGACTCTAATAGAGATAGGGATTAAAGTTAGCTATATAGTTTATAGTAAGGGGTTTAAATCCCTTAGTAGATGTAATAACTTTTAATATATACTTTAATATCTTCTCTTATATTAAGCTAGAAAAACTTTTATAATATTAAGTCTCTTATTTTATTTATATCTATATAGCCTACTCTATTATTATTATAATATTAATAAAGGAGTTCTCTTTTTATATTCCCCTCCTTTAGGATTACTAGCTTACCTTTTTAGAATAAAGTGCCTTTTAAGTTAAGAGTAAAGATCTTCTTATTATTAATAGCTCTATAGGTATTCTCTATTTATATTTAGTAATATTTATTTTTAGCCTATAGTCTTTAAATAAGATCCTTTAGGATATTAGAGGGCTATTAAGTATATACTATTTTATTAGCTATAAGCTCTCTTATAACTTAATATAGGATATATTACTTTAAAATAATAACTCTAGCTTTAGATAAATCCTCTTTACTATTAGGCTCTTATTAAGTATTCTCTATTATTTCTTTTACCTTTTAGCTTTAAGTAGTTATAGCTATAACTTATACTATCTAATTAAGTAACCTTAAAGGGTCTTATTAACTAGAGGCTAAGGGGTTTTTACCCCTAGGGCTATCCTTTTAAAAAGGGTCTAAAATAATTTAAATAGCTTAAATAAAAGCCTTTACTATATCTAATTAGCTTTTAGTCTTAATTATTCTTTTTTTAATATTTATTAATAGTTTATTAATAAGGCTAAGCTTCTTTATTAGAATAGAGAGAATATTATTATATTTTACCTCCCCCTCTATATAGTTTAGCCTTTATAATAGACTATTAGCTAGGTTAGTAATACTAGATCTATATTTAATATTTAAATTAAAAGCTAAAAGTCTATATACCTATTAGGTAAGCTTTCCCTAAAGGTTTTATATTTAGATAATAATAACGCCTTTAAGAGCTTAATAGTCTATAAGGACTTTAAACTTAATAGATATACCTTAGAGGTAATACCTCTAATATTTTAGGCTCTTAATAATAATAAGGAGCTCTTATTATTTTATTCTCTAGTATTACTCTATATCTATAAGCTTCTATAAGTAGTAAGTAATTAGTTACTATTAGCTATTAATATATTAAGATAGAATCCCTAAGACTACTTTAGTTAAAGTATCTATTTTAACTCTTATTTTATAGAGAGGATCTTAATATTAGAGAATAATTATTAAGTAGAAGGTATTATATAGCTTATTAAAGGCTTATTATATCTCTTTTAGCTAGGTAAGGTCTCCTTTCTTAAAACTATTCTTACTTCTCTTAAGTAGAGATATTATTAGTATTATAATTACTAAATATTTATTAATAAATTTCTAATAGAAGTTATAAAACCTAAGGAATATTTAGATTTCCTTAAATATTCTTAGAGGCTTTTATTTTTTAATTATTTAAACCCTCTTTAGGTCTATAGAGACTCCCTCTAGAGTAATAATATAGCTTAAGAATTTAATTTTATTCTTATAGAAGCTATATTTAAAAAGTTTTATAAATAATTCTATTTAGTAGAGCTTATAGAGCATTTAGTAAAGGTCTTTAATATATTATTCTTTTATCTCTAAGTATATTATAATATTATCTATATATACTATATAGTAAATATCTAATAGCTTAATAAGAGAGTAATAAATATATATTTTAAAGGTTATTAATATATTTATAAGCCTAAATAGTATTATAAGATACTTAAAGTATTTATAATAGGTTCTAAATACTATCTTTTATTAATCTTTTAGCTTAATTTAGATATAGTAGTAAATATCTTTAAGATTAATTTTAAATATCTACTTTATTCCTTAAAGCCTATTTAATAGCTTATTAATTAATAATAGAGGGTAATAGTTCTTTATTATAATCTTATTAAGGCCTCTATAGTTAATATAGAGTTAAAGGCTTTTATCCTTCTTTAGGATAAATATAATAAGGGCTTTAGCTTTACTTATAGATTTTTAGATATATTTATCCTTAATATTATTAATAAGGTATTAATAAAGTTCCTTTAGTTATATCTTATTAAAGAGGTATATTAGCTTATATAGAGGTTTCTTACCTTCTATAAGTTTAATAGAATATTTTACTCTCTTAAGAGTAAGATATTACTTTACTACCTCTTTATTAAATGTTTTTTAGATATCTTTAAGTTCTAGGCAAAGTACTTAGTTTTCTATTATCTCTTCTTCTCTATTAAGAAAGAATAAATAAGGCTCTATTAGGGATATTACTACTATAATATATAGACAAATACTTTTATTTAATTCTTAATAATCTTTTAAGTAAACGCTATTAGTTTAGTAACTACTATCTAAATATACTCTTATATATTTATTTCTATCTTAATAATAATACCTTCTCTATCTATAAAGTATTAAGATAAGAGTAAGTTTTTAATATTAGCTTATTATAGGGCCTTAATAAATAAGTAGTATATCTTTTTTAAGTAGCCTATTAAATTAATTAAAAAGAATATTAGTTTAAAGCTTCTCTCTATAGGTATTGTTACGGCCAGCTAACTGATAGTGGGTTTGTGTTAGCAGTAAGTTAGGGATTGAGAACTATAAATAGTAATTAGTCGTTTTATAGGTCTAGTTAAGTAATTATAGGTCTTTAAAGGTCTTAGTAATCAGTTAAGGCCTTAACAAGAGTTATAGAGTAATTATTACTTAGGTATAGCTAAAAGTATTATAAGTAATAATTATAAGTTAATTGCTAAAGAGCTATAGAAGTCTATCCTTAAGCTGGGCTCAAGTATATCCTATATATAAGTCCTAAGCCGTTCCTCTATACCTCTACCTTAGAGTTATAGGAGTTAACCATCAACTCTATTAACGTTATCTTAATTAGTGTACTTAAGAGTTGCTGGAGTTAGCTACCAACTCTGTCGACTCTCATCTCATTGGCTGAGGTCACGTGACTCATTCCATAGTTCTTCCGTTCCGAGGTGAGTCCTTTCTATTCCCGTGATCCTACATACAAATGTGACGTTCTAGCCGCCTAGTTGTCCTTGTGGGGCTTTTTCTCTGCTAAGCATGCCCAACGGGTTGTAACAGGTATCTCTTACCTATTAAATCCCTTTAGTATTAGCGCTTTAATATAGGCTAGCTTAAGGCTTAATTTCTATATTAATTTTATATTAATAAGATTAATTTATAAATAGGTATCTATATTAATAATAACTTCTTATTTAATATACCTTTAGAGAATAATTACTCTACTCTTTATAATATCTCTTATAGAGACTCTTTTTAGTTTTAATTTTAATATAGAGGTTACTAGAGGCTTTTCCTAGCCTATTGATTTTCTAAAGAGTTAAGTTCTTTTATAACTTAAATACTATTAATATTTACCCTCTTACTATATAGTTATTAGCTTATTAGGGTATTATTACTATCTTAAGCCCTTTTTAAGACTTTATATTTCTTTATAATATAGTTTAGCTTCCTATAGTTATAATATTTTATTAATATTTTAAATCTTATCCTTTAGGCTAATATAATATACCTAATAAGACCCTAAGGAGTAATTAGTATATATAGGCTCTTTAACTAGCTTTAGAACCTCTTTTAGTCTAAGGTCTTAAAAGTAGAAGAGGTATAATAAGGGAGTTTAGCTATATTAAACCTCTTTTAGGATTCCTCTTATAGCTTTATATTAATAGTTTAATATAGGAAGTATTATAACCTTTTAGCCTCTATAGCTATATCTTAAGGTCTCTTAATATCTACCTTTTACTTTAGGAGCTTATCTTTTATAATAGGGCTTAACTAGAAGAAATAGATATAGGTTAGACTTTTATTATCTTCTTATCTTAAAGTATTTAAGCTTTAATATAATACTAACTATTTAGTAAAAAACTATATTAAGGTTTATCTATTTTATTATTTAATAAAGTTAAGATATTCCCTATAGTTTCTCTCTTAGAGGGCTAAATTAATATACTTTTAATAAATAAATATTATAAAGTTAGCCTAAATAATATTATTATTTAGGCTTATTTAGTAGTATCTCTATTAGGTTTAGAGATTTAGGTTTACTTTTATAAGAGCCTATTTAACTTATTACTTTAATAAGCTATTAAATTATAGTTAGTTACTATCTTTAATTACTTAGATCTAATTATTAATCTATTTAATAGTAAAATCTTTATTATTATCTTATAGTTATATATTAATAATGTATCTTAATCTTTAAGCCCCTAAGGAGCTATTAAGCGTTTAATAAACTACTAGATAAGGTTTTTAACCCTCTCTTCATAGTGCTCCTATATAGTAAATAATAATTTATCTATATTATTTTATTACTATTTTAATATATCTATAATATCTCTTATATTAATAAGTCTCTAAGACTATAAGGTAAAGATCTAAATATTATCTTAAATACTAATAGAGTAGTAAGGGGTTTATAACCTGTAGCTTAGGCTTCCCTTAGGGCTTTTAAACTATTTATACCTCCTTAATATAGCTTTAGTTATTCCTCTAATTAAGTTATTAATATCCTAACTATAATAGTTAGGTATATATAACTAATAACGTCTTAATAAATATTTATATAAGGGTCCCCTATTATTATTAAGGTTTAAGATCCTAAATATAGAATCTTATAGCTTATTAATTATAAAATTAAGTTATCTATAAATACTATTTATATTAATAAGTTATTAATATCTATTTACTAAAGATATCTTAATTCTTATTAGTATTTTATATTAAGGTAAAAGCTTTAAAATTATAAGAGTTAAGCTAAAAGCCTAATTAGGTTAATTTAAAAGTTATAGTATAAGGGGTTAAATAGTATATTAACTAAGGCTTAGGGATCTTAAGAGTATAAAATCCCTCTATATAGAGTTTTCTATAAGGTATAGATCTTACTTTACTAATTATTCTCTAATAGTCTGCCTTAGTTAGCTAGGCTAGCTAGGGGATCTAGATCCTTATACTTATATATAGAATAGACTTAAGCCTACTTAAGTTTAAATTTCTATAGCTCTTTAGTTATTAATTTATAATTAATTCTTAATTAATTTTAGCTATCTTTTAGTTAACTATCTCTAAAGAACTCTATAACCTTATTAAGGCTTTAATTAATTATTAAGACCTTTAAGATATTAGATCCCCTAAGAAAGCTTCTTAATTTTATTACTATTCTTAACCCCTAACTTACTTTTAATATAAACCCCTCTATTAGTTAGCTAGCTATAATATATTAGCTTTACTAAGTTACTTTTAGAGTGCCTTACTCTATTAATTTTATTAGTATATCTTATTACTATTACTATTATTACTGTTCTTTATTCTTTAATTTCTAAGTTTTAATATAAGGTTCTTCTTAATAGGAGCCTTTTTAGTACTAGAGAAAGATCTAATACTAAAGGTCTTTCTAGAGAGTTATAAAGATATTATAATACTACTAATAGGTTATTAAAGAGTAACTTATAAAATAAAAGTAATTAAAGTATTATAGCTAGCTAACTAATAATAGGGTTTATATTAATAATAAGTTAAGTAATAATAATAGTAATAGTTATTTATTAGTTTAGTTAAGAAGTTATAGTTTTTAAAGATCTTAGTAATTAGCTAAAGCCTTTATAAGGTTAAAAAGTAATTCTTACTTAGGTATAGCTAAAAATACTAAGTAATAGTAGTTATAAGTTAATTACTAAAGAGCTATAGAAGTCTAATTATAAGTAGACTTAAGTCTATTCTATATGAAGCCTAAATTATTTCTTTATTCTAACTATATTAACTATTTAAAATATTTAATATATCTATAGATTAAATAGATATTAAATATATCTATTATATCTATTACTTCCTTTATCTATATTATTCCTAAAGTTATATAACTTATACTATAGTTCTTTCCTTTTAAGCATCCCTAGTTATATCTATATTATTACTTATATATATCCTATATTAGCTATAAAAATCCTAAGTAGGGTTATTCTAATATATTACATATTATAGGTTATAATACTATATACCTATTCTTATAGTAATTACTACTATATATAAGTAAATATAATTAGTTAATACTACTAACTAATTATTAATTACTTCCTCTTATACTCTATTAATTATTCTTATTATATCTTTATATAACTTAATACTATAGTTCTTCTATTTCTAAGAATTTCTATATATTTCTATAATTCTATATAAAAAGGTATTACTCTAACTACTTAATATTCCTATAGGGCTTTTTTATATTAGTTATACCTAATAGGTTATAATATATCTTTACTTATAAGTAGAGATTTAAAACGTATAGACTAAGTCTAATAGTCTATACTACCTATAAGCTTTTAAATAGCTAATTTAATAGAATCTATTTTAATATATATTTAAAGTCTTAGTTATATTACTTAAAGAGCTTTTATTTTGAATTAGATTTTAAGTATATAAAACCTCTTATATTAAAGTAGATATTAGTTAAACTATTTATTATATATAGTATATATCTTTATAGACTTAATAACTAGTGAAAGGTCTGCTTTTTTAAATATATTTATAGTATATTTCGTCTTTAATTTATAGTATAATTAATTAAAAGGTGATTTAAGGGTACTTCTTTATTATTATAGTTTATCTCACTTATTTTAAAAAGCTTTTCATTTATTCTTTTAGTTTAATATTTATTAAAAAAGTAGGTTATTATAAATTACTTTATTTAGAGGTTTTCCCTAGTTTAAACTTATTAGAAAGGCAAGAGATAATCAAAAGATAGGTAATAGAGGCCTTTTTATATAAATAAGTCTCTATAATAGAGGTAGGTTACATATTTAGATAATCTTAGTAATTTATAGGTTTAAGGTAGATAAAGTATTGCTTAACAAGGTTATTTATATAAAAGAATATTAAAATAGCTTATAAAATCTCATTTTTAGTATAGATAGTAAAGGGTGAATCCCTTATAAAAAGAATATCCTTATAAGAAATAGAAATATAAGGATATATAAAAGAATTACTTATAAAGAGGCTTATAAGCTAGTTAGGTATTACCTAACTAGGCTTATAACCAATTAGTATAGTAATATAGATAGAAAGAGAAGTAAAAATATATTTAGAATAGTATTAGTAGATATTAAGTAAACTATAGTATATAAGGGTAATCTTTTAGGTTTATTATATAATATATTAATAAAAGGTAAATATAGATATAGAATAGATATCTATATTTAGGATAATTATCTTCTTCTTTCTCTAGAAACTAAGAAAGAAAGGTTATTTATATAGATCTACTATTTTCTATTAATAAAACTTAGTTATTATTAATAGAGACTTAATTTAGTAATTTTAAAGTCTATTATATAGTTATTAATAGTAATGCTTTAAATAGATATACTTACTAAATATATAAATAAGATATAACCTTTAGATTAATAATAGATATTTCTTTAAAAAGTATAATATTCCTTATTTCTTTTATTAGTATATATATATAATATACATATTAATATATAGAGAATTCTTTAATAAATCTAAAAATAATATTTATTTTATTATAGCCCCTACATTTATAGAGATATAATCTCTAAAATATATTTATACTTATAAAATAAATAGTAAAGATTATATATATTCTTATAGTTATTATTCTTCTTAAGTTATAAATCTATCTTAAGAAGGTAAGTAGAAAAAGGATATTTTAAAACGTATTACTTAATAGGTTATATTATAAACGCTTAGACTACTATATAGCCTATATATAATATCCTTATATTATAGAGCTTATTTTATAGATTACTTTTTATATAAGTATATATAGTATTATCTCTATTATAGGATTCTATAGAGATTTAAAATCCGTATTATTTCTTCTTATTATTCTTTAAGTTTATAGTTCTAATAAATATATAGATTATAGATCTTTAATAGACTTAATAATTAATAAAGGTATTAATAAGAGTTATAAGAGTATTCTTTACTTAGGAAAGCTAAAAGTATTAATAAGAGTAATTATAAAGTTAATTACTTAAAAGCTATAAAAGTCTAATCTTAAGTAGACTTAAGTTTATATTATATATAAGTCTTAAATAGTTTCTCTCTATCTATTAATTCTATAATTACTAATTATTATATAATTAGTAATTAACTACTAAGTATTATTAAGTAATTAATATTATTTAATATCTATATAACTTATATTGTACTTCTTATATCTAAGTAAGCCCCTTATATTCCTATAATCTAATATTTGAAGGTAATTCTAACTGCCTAGTACCTAATAGGGTATTTTCTATTAGTTATACTTAAAAGATTGAAATGAATAGATTAGTCTTATACTTTTAAAACGGCTAGATTTTATATTAATATAATAGTATAAAGTAATAGAGGAAATCTATTTTACTAATATAAATTTCTAAATTAGAAAGCTTCTCTAGGTATTTAAGATTTATTAAGGTGTAATTTACTTATTAATAATATAAAAATCTAGTATATTAACCTTTAAGCTAACTAGCTTTATAGACTTATATATATAAAAGATCTTTATTAGAGAGAGTATAAACTAAGCGCTTTTAAAGATTAATAAAATCTTTTTAAGTTAGACTTAATATTCCTTAAAGATATTCCTAAAATATATAATATTATTAATATATACCTAAGTAAAATACTTATAGCTATATAGTTTATAATCTATAAATTATTAAGTATAGGCTAATAAGTCTTTAAATTGGTATAAAATAACCTTAAATATTTTAAGTTTCTTTAGGCCTATTAGTATTATTTAATTATAATATCTATTATAAATTAAGAGTTAATAAGAAAGGTTAAAAGCATTAAAGATAGAGAAGTACTATCTACTATAAAGCCTATTAATAATATTATCTTAAGAAGGTATTAAATAGAAATTATCTTATTTAATTACTAAATATTAATAATAGTATAACCTTTTTTAGTTAACTAATTATTAGAAGTATAAATACTTAATACTTCTATTTAACTATTTATAATATAGTTATATAAGGTCTTACTTACTTTCCTATTATTTTTATTATAAACTCTTATACTATAAAAGGCTTAAAAAGATATTAGAACCTTTTATAGCTTAACTACTAATATATAACTCTTCTAGATAACTTTATACTTATAGATTATTTACTTAATTTATAAGCTATATTATTAAATATAAAACATTTTAATAGATAGTATAGATCTATATAAAAAGGCTTAATTTCTATCTCTTAGATAAATAAATAAGTAAGTAATAACTAGCTTAATATAGTTATTACTACTATATTACTTATTTATTCTTTTACTAGGTTTTATCTTATAAATAGAGTTCTCTTAATCTTCTTACTTTATTAGGTAATATAATATATATTACCTACTCTTTTACCTACTATTTAATATATAAAGATATTCCTTAACTAGGTCTATAATATATATATACCACTTAGAAGCAACCTTTTATAATATATAATTTAGCGCCCAAGTTTATATTATAGCATTAGCAGTCTAATAGCCCTAATAAATCCCCACCCCTAAATTTTAGATAGGTAGGGCTAGAAATAGGCAGCTAAGTAGTCCCCTAGGAACTAAATCCTAGGATCCTAGCTAGAAGCAGCTACTCCTAGGATGCAAATTGCTGGATTGGGAATAGTTAGCTAAGTGGTGTCCTCCCATCCTAGGAAATCTAAATCCTAGATCCTGGGAATAGCCAGCTGAGTGGTGTTCTCCTATCCCAGGAAGTCTGGATCCTGGATCCTGGGAATAGCCAGCTAAGTGGTGTTCTCTATCCCAGGAAATCTGGGCGCAAATCCTTGAAACAGTACCCAGCCTGCTGTTAGTGGCTCCTCAATCCTTGAACAGTGAACCGCCCCCTTCTAGATCCTGGGATCAGTAACTGCTTCCCGCCCCTAATCCTAGGAACAGCAAACAGCAATCCTGGGATCGGTCACTACTGACGCCCCCAAAGGCACAGCAGCCTGCGTGCCGCAATTAGCACCCTTCAATCCTGTTCTTGTCAACCCTAAGCAGACTCGCTAAGGCGTGTAAGGACAAAGGGTTCTGGAGTGTCAAATTCAGCAGGCGCGTCGAAGGCGCATCGGAATAATATAATGCCGCTCTGTCCACCCAGAGGAAGTGCACCCGGAAAACTGTGCCCAAATAGGTACTTGCTGTCACGGGATAGAGCCCGGTTAAGATCTCTGGCTCCGCCGCACCCGCTATTCTGCCCCAGTACACCGCCCAGTCTCGGGACGTATCACTGTAGTGCCGCGTCACCCAGTGCCCTACCCGGCAGCCGTGAACCACCAGATGGCCAGACTTACCTTTCTTTGGCCGCCGCTGTAGTCAGGAACCCACTTTGGCCCACCGGCACATACCGGCTGCCCGTAAGGCCTCGCGCTATAGGCCAGCTGGCAAGTCGAGGCGACAGGGGTTTAGACAGGGGCCCCTAAGTCCCTCTCATTAGCAAACATTTAAAGAAGAACACAAAGAAGTTATTAACAATATTTGCCAGCGTTGCGACCCTCTTTAGCTTCCTTACCGTCTTCTAAAGCTATAATAAAATCTATTGAATATAGCGGTAGATTACATCAATCTAAGCCTCTATGCTATCCTAGCCTAGCTGCAAAGGGCTGGTTCCAGCCTTGTTTAACTAAGTTGTGCTCTCTCACTATTTACTTTAAGCTAAGAAGGAGAAGGGAAGATTTCTCTCCTGTGCCAGATTGCTACAATCTGATGTGCCCAGTTGGTGGGGCGCTAGTGGGACACCAGTGTGAGGTTGGAGCCTGGGCAAAGCTGTAGGCTGGTAAAACCGTATAACGACGCGCGCAGGGTATAACCAATATAGGCATACGCCACGAGCATCCGGATGCATAATACGGAGTTGAATGCGGGATTACTAACCGCAAGAGTATAATTATATTATATATAAGCAACTGCTATATAGCATCTATATAAAGAGGCTGCTTATCCCCTATATAAGTAGTTAGAACTAATATATAAGCCTATTATATTATTCCGCTATATATATAATGTTATATCTACTATACTTAGTTACTATAGGCGTATAGCTATATAGTATAGAATAAAGAGTAATAATATTAAAGTTATTATTATTAAAGCTTTTACTTATAACGCAGTTTACTACCCTAACCTACTTATAATATATAAAATCTATATATAGACCCTATAGTTACACTTTAAATAGACCTTATAATTATAGTACTAACCTCTTTTAGGGGTATACTTATATAAGAATAGATATTTAGAACTTATAAATATAATTATTATAGCTAGCTAGGGTTTATATTAATAGTAAGTTAGGTAATAATAATAGTAATAGTTATTTAGGTCTTAGTTAAGTAATTATAGTCTTTAAAGAGCTTAGTAATTAATTAAATCCTTAATAAAGTTATAGAGTTCTTTAGTTAATATTTAACTAAGAGAAAGCTAAAAGTAATTAAGAATTAATTATAAGTTAATTACTAAAGAGCTATAAAGGTTTAATATTAAGTAGACTTTAAGTTATTTTATATATAAGTTTTAAATAGTTTCTTTATTATTAGAACTAATATCTTAATATTAATTCTATTAAATAGACTACTTTTAATATATTAGTTCTCTCTTAGTTTTATTTCAAAACTATTTATTTAAAGTTAATTCTTTTTATTATTATATAACTTATATTATAGTTCTTTTATACTAAGTAAGCTTCTTATATTTCTATAATTCTATATATAAAGGTAATATTTTAACTACTTAATATCTATATAGAGTATTCTTTATAAGTTATACCTTATAGGTTATAATATTAAGTCTCTCTCTAGAGAGGTCTAATCTTTAGACCTATATAAGTAAGTATTAGTCTTAAAATAAAGTCTATTATTTTTATATTTTATTTATAAGACTAATATTATATTAAGTTATATTTTAAAAGTAAAGTCCTAAAAGACTAAATTAATAGATTATAAGTACTATATAGTTTTAGAATTTATAGATTCTTAATTAATAGATCTTAATATATATTATACTTATTATTTCTATACTAAAGTAATTTATTAATTTAATAAGAGATCTTTTTATTATTAATTATATATAGAGATTAAGAAGCCTTATAATAGTATTTTAATAGCTTCTACTTATAAGTAGTATATTCTTTATTAATAGAGCCTTTCTTATTAACCCTTTTTAGTATAAAAGCTAAATACTTCATAGAAAGAGTAGAATAAAAAGAAGGAGAAAGCTAATAAGGAGTTTATAATTCTTTATAATAAGCTAGCTTATCTTTAGGCTAAAATAGTAGAGGTAGTAAATTAATTATTATAGATTTAAACTATTTAGAGAAACGTTTATAAATAGTAATTTAAAATATTTTATTAGGGAATATAAGAGATTAATAATAAGGATAATATTCTTTTTATACTTAATATATATAAAGAAGGTATTATAGGGAATCTTTAGTTTATAGGTATTAAGAATAATTCTTTTTAAATAGAGTTTAATATTAGGGATAAGTTTTAAAGTTTAGATTATTTACTTAATTCTATAGTAGTTATTAAGTAGGTTTTAATATCTTAAGCTAAATAAGTAGTTAGCTTTATTAAGGTCTATTTATTCTAGCTATTATATAAATAAATAGTTAAAATAACTATAAATGCTTTAATCTTCTTTATATACCTTTTCTTAATAGAGTAATAAAGGTTTAAAGCTCTTATATCTATTACTATATCTAATATTATTTTAAGATATCTTATAAATTTATAAGATTTTTAGCTAGTTTCTATCTATTATCTTTATATCTATATTCTTTCTATTTAGTAAAGTACTAAATATCCTCTTATTCTTAGGGCAATTAATAGGGACGCATAACGAATTAATAGGGACGCATAGCTCTCTCAGATGCGTAATAATCTCTACCTCCTCATTAGCTTAAAAATTAAAGCTCCATAAGTACTTCTATTTAGGAGAAGCAGCTTAACAGACTAGATCGCTTAAATACCTTTTAGGAAGGCAGTAAGTCTTACTCCTATATCCAGTTTATCTCCTTTCTAGCTATATTTAGGATTTATAAAACTAACTACTTTAGCTAACTTTATAAATCTCAACTATAACCTTTAATTTATATTAATCTTATTAATTTATAAATCTTAAATATATATTTATATTCTATATCTATAGACTACTTAATAATATCTCCCACTAACTCCTTCTCTAATAAATACTTAGCTATAGACGCCTCCTACTACTTTGCTCACCTATAGCCCTCTTAGTACTAAGTTTACTTAACTAACTCCTTATCTAACGCTAGGATAATAAGATAGTAGTTACTTAGCTTTACTACTTAGTATCTTAAGCTGCTATTAACTTATTTTTCAACCTAGGAGGGCGCCCTCACTTTTATGCTATTAAGGGCTAGCTTATAGTTAAGGCACTCTTTTAGCACTAGCCCTAGGCTATAATAGCGAGTTAGGGTGGGACTAGCTAGGTGTCATTCCTTGGCCAACCATAGAGAGCTATAGCTATCTTAGGATTAAGAATATACCAGTATAGGTCTTATAAGGTAGTCTCCTAAAGCTGCTATTATAGATAAACCTCCTATTTTATAAACGCTATTCCCTTAATAAGCTTGCTATAGATCTTATAGTAGCATAGGATGCTATACTATATAGAGACCAAATAGTTATTAGTATAGTTACTAAGAGTAACTAGGTGAGGGTTTCACCTAGTTAGTAAGGCCTTTTTAGCAAGCCAATATTCCCAAGTAATCAGTCTAAGAGCCTTTAACAATAGCATAGTGCAGAAGTCACTAAGATATTCCAATCTTAGCCTATAGTACTCATAGGATATAAGGATCTCATCCTACACACAGGCATTATAGAAGCTAGACTCCTAATCCCTAAGTATATCCTATATAATATTAATAAGGCGGTATAAATAGCTAAAGCTATTTATTAAGTAGCCTTTAATATTATAGTTATTAGATTTAGTACTAGATATTATATAGATACTAAAATTTAGATAATGCTGGATATAGTAGCGTGCCTATTATGCTCTGAGGGGCATATAGGTTCTATATATATACTGCAAAACTTGCTGCTAGTTATTAAACTCTTTATAGAGGCTAGCCTACACCTTCTCAAACGCTTCTTCAGTCTCTATAAACATCACAGCTTTCCACATCTCTAAGATACCATAGTAGGTATAAAGAATATCTCCTTAAACTATAGTATAAATATAGGCTTAATCTTTATTACTTAGCTTAGCTAGTGCCTCAATTAGTTATTTATCTTTATTAGAAGCGTTATAACTATTACCCTAACTATATCTTTTCTACTATTTTTACTTAGCCTAAAGGAGGATATTAGAGTTAATATAATAGATATAGAGCTACTATTATGCATTAGGAAAATTATAATTAAGTATAGCCTTTATTTACTTATTAAAGTCTATAATAATAATACTAGGTTTATAAATTAAGCCTCTCTCTATAAGTTAGTATATACCCTATAAAAGAAACTA
>NW_024065980.1:0-56974 GCF_011947395.1 Colletotrichum karsti | reverse complement strand
TCTTAAACTATCCGTTTTCTTTAAGGGCCCTATATTCTAGGAGGCTATTAAGTTATTCTTAAGCCTTACGCTTAAGTTTACTATTACTTCTATATCCTATAGTAATAGTTTATTAATTTAGGGGTCTACTAATATTCTTCACTCTAATAGTATTATATCCCATTCTACTAGGGTTCTTAGGGTACTATCCTATATATTCCTTAGAGTCTAAGTAAACTCTATAGTTATTATTAAAGTAGGTAGTCTAACTAAGTTATTTATAAGGGATTACCTTAATAGTAGTACTAACTTATCTTTTCTTAGGTACTAGCTAGAAGCGTTCTTTTTTAGGTGCTCTATATTTTTTTATAAGGTGTCCATTCTTATTATAGTTATAGTACTTAATGTTCTTCTTCTAGCTATTACCCTTATTATTATTATTACGCTAGGCTATACTGAGATCTATAGGTCCGCTATAGTGTCTATAGGCGGTGCTATTACGTTTATTATGTTAATTGTTGTTATAGTATCTAGGCTGCTACTGGTACTTATAGCTAGAGTTAGTAGGTTATTATTATTTACCTTTCTCTTTATATCGCTTATATAGTTAGTTATTAATCTTAATAGTAAGCTTAGTATACTAGAGGAAGTCCTTAGGTCTATTAACCTTAATAATTTTATCCTTAACTTTATCCTTAAGGTTATTATAGAATATAAAGATCTTACCTTTATTAGTTAAGTCTAGCTAGGTGTAGATCTATTAGAACTCTATAGCGTAGTCCTTAGCTAACTTGGTCTATTTAAGGCAAAGTAAGTCTCATTTAGCTTATTATTTCTCATTAGGGTCTTAGAATAGAGACTTTAGGGTAGACTTAAAGCCCTAGAAGCTACTAAAAATATCTCTAACTTTAGTAGAATAGTAGTTAAGTATTTCCTTATTAAGGTACTCTTTAAGGAAGGGTTTAAACCACTAGAGGGCTTATCCCTTAAGGAAGGTAGACGTATAGATAACCTTCTTAGTTCTATTCTTAAAGTTACTATAATAGAAATTCTAGTAGTTCTTAACTTAAATAAGGAATCCCTTAAGCTATCCTAGGGATCTATTAAAAGGATTAGGAGAGTTAAGTTAAAGCTTCTCTCATCCTTCTATAATAGGGGTAGTAATAATATTAATAGTAGCTTAAAGAGTATAATTCTACTATTTAAGTTCCTAGGTACGCTAGTTAGATAGGTATATAGCAGCCTAAAGTTCTTTAGTAGTACGGGCGTTAGCATTAAATATTTCCTATATCTATTAGATATTATAGTTAGCTCATTTAAGCTATTCCTTAAGCATATTATTATTATTACTATTACTATTATCTTTTATTCTCTAATCCCTAAGTTCTTAAGTAAGGTTCTTCTTAATAGGGGCCTTCCTAGCGCTAGAGGGGGATCTAGTGCTAGGGGTCTTTCTAGAGAGTTATAAAGATATTATAATACTATTAGTAGTTTTTAAAAGGTAACTTACTAAATAGGAGTAATTAAAGTATTATAGCTAGCTAACTAATAGTGGGTTTATATTAGTAGTAAGTTAGGGATTAAGAACTATAAATAGTATTAAGTCGTTCTATAGGGCTATCTAAGTAATTATAGGTCTTTAAAGGTCTTAGTAATTAGTTAAGTCCTTAATAAGAGTTATAGAGTAATTATTACTTAGGTATAGCTAAAAGTCTTAAGTAAGAATCATAAGTTAATTGCTAAAGAGCTATAGAAGTCTATTCTTAAGCCGAGCTCAAGTCCATCCTATATATAAGTCCTTTCCCTAATATATGCCCTTATACCTTAGGTTAAGCTAGATCATTCTAATTGAGAATAATTATTTAGCCCCTAAGTCTAACTAGATCATTTTAATCCAAAATAATCCTTATCTTATCGTTATGTAACTTATACTATAGTTCTTCCCTTCTAAGGATCCCTGACCGTCTTTGTGTTACTAGGTTATATATATCCACGTTAGCTGCTGAGAGCCCAGCGGGGTTGTGTTGGTAGCTAAGCCCAACGGGTCGTAACAGGAAGCTCTCTAACTCTAATAATTAAAGTAGTTAAGTAATTATTAAAAGGTATATAAGTAATAGCGTACTTACTTACTCTTTTAATAGATTAGCTTTATATACTTAAGGATATAAATATAGCACTTATTAAGCGCTAGAGGGCTAAAAGGTCTTAAGTATAACTTAGAGAAGCACTTAGTATAGAGGAATCTTAAGTTTTACTAAATAAGAAATAAAAGGGGAAATATCTAGTAGCTTAAGATAATAAGAATAGGGGTCTATTAAAGAGAGCCTAACTAGCTTAGAGGCAATATAGTATATATAGTAAGACTAGCTATAACGCGCAAACCTATTCTAAGTATATTAAATTATTAAATAAATCTAATAGTAATAATAAATAGTTAATTAGAAGTATTATAGTTAAGAAATATTAAATAAGCTTATAGAAGTAGGAAAAAATAAGTAGCTAACTAATATAAGTAGCTAACTAGTAAACTATATTAGTTAATATAAAAATATTTTACTACTAAAATAGAAATCTACTAATACCTACTATTATCTTAATTACTAAATAGTTACTTTTTTTCCCTATTATAATCTAATTATTAATCTTTACTATATATTATAAATTTCCCACTATAACTATTATAATATAAAGTACTATTAGTAATACTTACCCTACTTTTATATCTCCCTAAGTAAAATATCTACTTCTATATTCCTCTAGTAGTTCTTATATAAAGTTAATACTCCCTAGTTACCTTTTACTCTAGCTCCCTAATAGCTAATACTTTAGTAGAACTAAACCTATTATAATTTACTTATAGTATATATCTAAGATCTATATAAGGGTTTTATTACTATCTCTAACTCTCTTTAAGTAGTTATTAAAAATAACCTAAAGTAGATAGAGGCTATAGCTAAGAATTACTAGTAGCTTTAGAATAAGATTATAAAGCTATAGGATAAGCTCTTAAAGGAGTATAATAAGCATTTAGCTTAATAAGTAAAGATAGAGGAGTATATAGCTCTTTATAACTAGTTAATAGCTAATAACCTTTTAGTTTCTTTTAAGATACTATTAATATACCTTAAATAGATAGTTAGTTTTATTAAAATGCCCCTATAATATATTATAATAGCTAGATAGACCTATCTTCAATATTAATTATATAAGCTTATTATCTTAAACTATTTATCTTAATATTTAATTTTTATAATATATTAATATTTATTACCTACTTTTAAGCCCTCTTAAAATATATTACTATTGTTTTTACTCTCTAATAGCTCTCTAATAATAATTATAAATATCTCTATTAGTACTTTTATAATATCTTTAGCTTTTTAGTTATATACTTTTTACTTTCTTATAAGCTAATATTAATTAACTTCTTTAAGCTATAGCTAAAAATAAAGTCTTAGGAATATAACTTTTAAATAAAATATATAAAGATTAATAATTTAATATTAAAGTTAAGGAGCTTAATTAAGAGATAATATATTTAATAATTAATAGAAGCTTTTTTTAACTTAAAAAGACTATTTAGCTAAATATATTTAAATTTAAGCTACTTTAAACTTTATATTAATATATTAATAACTAAAGAAATTTATAAAATATATTATCTAGATCTAAAGAGACTTTAAGTTTCTTAAAAAGAATTAGATTTAGGATTTTATTAAAAAGAAGCTATTTATAAAAGTCTAAATAAATAAAGCAGTTAGTTTTTAATATATTTATAAAGTTTTAATTTATATTATAAAGTGATAATTTAAAATTCTTATTATCTTTATAGTTTAATCTATTAAAGCTTATAATTAATATAATATAAATAAATTAATATTTTTAAAAAGTAGAAAATTAATACTTTTATTTTAAATTATTAAAACTTATTTTATTTATAAAAACTAAATTTAATTATATATCTAAGTATTTCTAGTTAAATATATAATAATAAAAAGAAGAAATAGTAATAATAATAATATCTCTATTTAATTCTTATATAATAATATTCTATAAAAGAAGCTCTATAATACTAAGATATATTATATAATATTAGTCTATATATAGTTATATTACCTATATATAATAAAGCGTTTTAGAATTCTTCTTCTCCTTACTTCTCCTCCTCTTAGGTTAGATTTAAAACTTATAGAATATAATAATACTTCTATATATTCCTATATTATCTACTATATAATATTCTATTAAAATCTATACTTCTCTATACTTAAATTTATTAAATTCTATTATAATATATATTAACCTATTATATTATATTATATAGAAGCCTTTTAAGCCCCTCTAGCTACTTATATACCTATTCTTATAAAATATATATCTTTAACTAATATAATACTATCTCTACTTTATATTTATAAAAGTAAAAGTCTTTAATAGTATTATTACTCTCTAAATATTATACTATATAAATTATTAATTAAGATCTTTATTCTTTTAATATAAGTAGAGAAACTCTTAGCGGTTAAATTATTAATTTTTAATAACTATAATAGCTATAAAACTACTTACTTTATATATTTATATTTAAAAAATAAAATAAAGTAGTTAATAAGTAAGCTAGATAGATAAATAGGCTAAATACCTTAATAGGGTGTTAGGGTAATATATATTAAAGTTTAGTAAAAGATTCTTAAGGTATACTAATAATATCTTATTAATCTATCTAGCTTACTTATAAACTATATTATACTTATTATTCTTATTAATATATACTTTATACTTTCTAGCTTTTAGATTAGTCTATTTTTAGCTCTCTTAAAGTAATATATAAGAAGAAGTATAAATACTAATTAATTAAATAGAATATTAATATAGTTATAAATAAGAAAAGTTTTACTATATATAATAACATATATATAAAGTAGGCTTAAGAAATAAGTATATTATTAATAGCTAGAAATAAATTACTCTATAGTCTATTAGTATAGCTAGACTCTTTTTAAGCTCTCTACTATTTAAGAATATATTAACCTATATTAAACTAGCTAATTAAGCTTATTTAAAGCTTTCTAATAGTAAAATAAGTAAATAGTAAAAAGTAGATATATTAATAGTCTCTTAGCTAATATATAAAAAGTATAATAAATATAAATATTTATTTTATTTCTTTAATAGTTAAGTTAGATTATAATTTAGATATATAATATTTACTTTTTAGAAACTAATAATAAAAGAGTATTAATAAGTAAATATATTTATTAATTATTACTTAATAAAAGATTAAAATACTATAAATAAGGGTTAATATTAATAAAGCTAGAAAATATAAAAAAGATTAAAATAAGTCTAAATTCTAATATTATTAATAATAAAGCAATTTAAGGGGCTTAGATTAAAGTAAATAAACTTAAAATTAATATATATATATAGTTAGTAAGTCTAAAGGTCTTAATAATAATATAAGTTATATTATTATAGAATTATAATATAAATAAAAATTAGTTAAAGTTAATATATTAATATATAATAGTATTAGTTTTATATAGCTTAAAAGGAAAGGCTTATATTATATCTATTATAATTAGTTACTATAGTTATATACCTATATAATATAGAATAGGAAGTAATAATAATAGAGTTATTATAACTAAAGCTTTTATTTATAATATAGTTAGTTACTTTAATCTATTTATAATAGCTTAAAACTAAATAATAGATATTAAACTATATAATTCTAATATATTACCTCTATTATACTATATAGATAATCTTTTAGTAAATTAGTTTTAGAATAAATATAAATAAAGACTATAAAATTTAGTAGCTAATAGGTTAGAACTAATACTAATATAGTACTATATAGTATAACTTCTTTTTTATATTAAATTAAAGCTACTTAAAAGGTTAATTCTAATAGTTAAGAGAGCCCTACTATATAAACTATTCTCTTTATTTATTATTTTTCCCTATTTTATATTTTAAATAATTAAGACTTAGAAATTTCTCTTATATCTAACCTAAACTATATATAATTAAATAAATTAACTATAACTAATATACCTTTTACACTTTAATATATATTATACTATAACTAAATATATTATTACTTAGTAATAAAGTATAATAATATATATAGAGTATAATTAATATAGGTATATATTATAACTATTTAGATATATAATATAGAGCTAAATATAAGATTAATAACTATAAGGGTATAAATATATTATATATAAGTAACTACTATATATTATCTATATAAAGGGGCTATTTATCCCCTATATAGGCTTTTAGAATAGATATATAAGCTTATTATATTATTCTACTATATATAAGATTAATACCCCTTTCTTCTAGCTAAATGCTAGATATTATTAATAGAGACTGCCTAACTTACCCCACTCACTCTGCTCACCTAGACTCTTATAACTTAGAGCGGCGAGTGATCCAGCCGCACCTGAACCGCATAGTAGCATAGGTTTAGATATCTCACACGACCATTGCAATAAAAATCTGCAAACATCAACCACACTGCTGTTGCCACTATAATCTAAATTTTTAGAAGCATTTGTGTTTCTTGATATGTTCCAATTTCAAGAAGGTTAATAGAACTCTTGAGTAGCCCAAACTATCCAACGGGATTATACTCAATTCTCTCCATGATTTCTGGGCAACCCCAAACTGCTTTGCGCTTTTCCCAAGTGCGTGCCGTATCAGAGCTACATAAAACTCTCCATACCATCGCATAGATATGCACAACAACTTCGGAAGACAGCGATCTGCAATTGAGTCGTTTGAAGCGCGGAGTGCCCAATTTTTGCTATTTTGATCAACTGGGGTTTGAGAGTCCGTTGTCTTCCTCCTGGTTTATGAGGTAAACAAGGACTATTCTCGCGACAAAGGTTTACCTTGTTCTATTGCTTCATTGTTGGCTGCTCAATGAACGTCTTGGTCAGAATGCGATGGATCGACTTTGTCATATTTGACACAAATATAATCCATCATTGATAAACAGTCCTTTTCGATGAATTGTGCAGACTGGCTTTTTGCTTTCAGCTCAGGGATGCTGTCAATGAAAGGGATGCAATTGCCGCTCTTAGGGTATATCCTGAGTAGTAACGCAGAATAGGTATTCAGAACACTACATAATGACAATGTTCCCCGTCAGCGGTCTGTCTTTCGAACTGGACGTAAATCTTGAATACAAACGCTCAAATAACGACATATTCACCCAGCCTGAATCACCAACGCAGAAGAAGAGCTTCAAATCCTCGTGTAAGCTATGTCTTCTACAGAAGGATCGAAACGTTGCATATGTGGCCAATCTCTCGATCGGGCCCCGAACAAAGTTCGTCGTCATTTGGCAGTTCGACATTGTTACTGTCACGACTGCAAAGGGGTGTTCACGAAACATCTACACCAGAAAACGAAGCCAAACCACTGCATCGGAACTTATTCGGTGTTCCCTCCACCGGAAAACAGCAGGCCCCCTCGCCCAGACGTCGTGTCTCGGATTTCTCAGGATCAACAGGAGGGTTTTCACCACGTGGCTGATGGTGCCCATGATGCCTCCATGGAGCCACGCCGAACTCGCTCGAGAGCTGCGCGCAGCCGACCTCGTGAGGAGGTGGCCCATACAATCCCAGACCAGCCTCGCCAATTCACGCTTTGGTGCTTGAATGAAGACACGGATGATTCGGGCGAGGTTGTTCATAGATACAAACCGGATCGCAGTTTTTGCAATGTCAGCATCTCCCTTCAGCTAGCCTCCGCCAAACACAATCCATGGATTCCGAAAGCCGCCAGGTGGAAGGAGTTGCAGAGGTCTTTCCCGGGATTCCTCAAGACCAGCAACCCAACCCAAGATACTCACCAGTCTCTTTTGACGAGCCTTATTGCGACAGCATCCGACGAGAAAGAAGAGCACGGCGCCATCCGAGGTTGGGATCAGGTCAGAAAGCATCTCGAGTATCGGGATTTGCACAGAGAGTTCGAGTTGGACCCAACCAGAGACCTGCTTGTGATAATCCTCATGGACACCGGATTTCCATACAAATCATCGATAACCGAGCAGTACGACAAAATCGAAGAATATTTGCGAGTGATCAATTCCGGACGCACGATAGTCTATCCGAGCAGAGAGGAAAGGACTGCATCGGAATACAAAGTACAGGACATTCACGCCCTGGACACGATTGCTGAGGCTCAAAACACGTGGCGTCCTGTCACTTGTTTTGGCGTCGGCGAGTGTACGCTGGTTGGCACCAAAGACATCGTCAAGAGAGCATGGAGTTGCGCTTCAGTTCACACGATAACCGACGGGACGCACTCTTCGAAACTCACTTGTGGTCAGTCCAGGCGCCAGAAAGTTTGCGTGAAGAACAAGCAGACGATGGTTGCAGATATCGACGAGGATCGCGAGGAGGTTTGGTTCCATCAGGAGTATGTCAAACCGCTAGCAAGCGAGGAACTGCGCGTTTTCATCGCCACCCGGCCAGATCCAAGGGGGGCTCGAGGTCTGCTGGGGGAGGTACTACGTGTCT
This sequence comes from Colletotrichum karsti, assembly GCF_011947395.1. NCBI lineage: Eukaryota > Fungi > Ascomycota > Sordariomycetes > Glomerellales > Glomerellaceae > Colletotrichum > Colletotrichum karsti. Next base: position 48,452 of record NW_024065980.1, on the reverse strand, counting down.
GCCACACCATCAGCGAGGAGAAGGACGACATCGTCGCAACTGAGGCCATGGAAGGTACTTATGCGAGCCTGGGAACGACAAAAGATGCAGTCCATAATTTCGCCCTCGGCGTGTTTGAAGCCCTCCGAGACCCTGAGTTTGGCTGGTTCGGGCGATTTGAGTCCCTGGAGGTAGGCTGCCGACTCGACATCTCAGTCAATGAGGTGGGCGGCACGCTCTTTGTGAACGAGATTACGAGGTGGAATGGAGCGCACTACTTCTCGGATTTTTGCACTGGCGCTCCTCACGCACTCATGTGCAACGCTTACGCAACTGCTATGGGGCGTTACGTCGGGGCTCTTGGTAAGTGAGAGTGATTTGAGAGAGATGCAATGATGGCCGTGGTTTGCGAATGTTAGACTAGACAGAAACTTGATGTCTCTTGTGGATTTACCACTTTTACTTTTGTCAAATCGTGCAGTTTCCACGTGTGTACACAGATGTCGTTGAACTCCGGAATAATCTGCAACAACAGTGGTGAAGGGAGAAGCATCGAACTCGGCAAATGTTGCCAGCTAAGGAGACTGTGGAAAGTACGTATCTGCAAGTGATCTTACGGGATGGGAATACATCTCTTTTTGGACATTTCAGAAAACATGGAGAGAGCTTGACTTCACAGTGGCACGGAAGGTTCCCTACTGGACTCGAAAGGTTAGCTCATGTGGACGTTGAAACCGGGTTTGGCTTACGCTAGGTTGTACCTCATGTAGTGTCCCACGAATATGTGCTCAGGAGCAGCTGGCCATATTATTCGTAGTGAAGCGCTCGAAGTCGCAACCCTCACAAGTACACGAGGTGCCCACGACCTGGCAGTGGCCGCGACCACAGCCCGGGGTCCAACCGAACTCAATCTCCCAGCAGTTTTGGGCAGCGGCCAGCGTGGCGATGGCGCTGAGGGCAATGGCGAGAGAAAATTTCATGGCGAACTCTTTCAGACAATCGATGATATCGGGGAATATGCAGGTAATGTAGATAGATGTTGTAATTGAGAACCGTGGTAGCTTGGGGTGCTGAAGATGGTTCGCCTGTGGCGGGCAATACGGCTTTCATTCCCTTTATGAAGTGAGGCTCAGAGACTCGGTGGAGAGAGATGGCGATGGGTACAGGTAAGTAGTCACGAGAAGCTGTATCCAGTACCCAAGTCTCAAGCTGGGCGTGAGTTAGCACTTGTATCAGATGATCAGAAGCTCCAAAGAATCCGATGATCGAACACACACACGCGGCGTGTTGATGAAGATGAACGCATAGCATGGCAATAAGATCCAATGGACGTACAGACAAGCTCCCTGAAGCAGAAGGTGTCATTTCAACAGTGCTCAGAAAGAGACTTGCCTGTCGGTGTATCCCACAGGTGGGTGGAGTAGCGTGGCGTCACATGTATACGGCCGACATAGCTGAAGACAGATGTTCAATACCCAAAGTGAATGATGTCTGGTGTCGCTGCTGCCAACGACCATGGAGTTGAAGGGAGAATATCTGACGTCAAGCTGGCAAAACGTCGATGTAGACCGACAGATGTTCTCGGCTAGATACTGACATGACGGAAGTTGTCCTCGAAACTCGTCGTTAGTGCCCGCGCATGGATAGCAGACGGTGACGACGAGTTATTTCCTGAACATCGACGGATGATCACACGGAGTAGTCCCTCAAAAGTGTACCGGCGTCTAGACGGGAGATGCCCGGCCCCACACGGAGCAGCCCCAAGACAAGGTCAGCCAAGCTGTGGGGATACAACTGTAACAAATCCTAATGGGGTCGCGGACTGTGCCGAGATGGAATCTCAACAACAGGGCAGATCAACTATCAGTCATGTAAGTCCGCTGATTGGCAAGTGGTTCTTGTCGAACACAGCATGGGTGAGTACAGAGGAGCAGTTGGGACATGTCGATGGTGTACCTAGCACATGCCATGTGTTGCGAAGGCGTTACCCGCAAAGCTAATTCGCCTTCTGGGCGCCAGGCTAATCGCTCATTCTCGTAGAAGTTCTGGCACTCTCAGAGTTAGCGATGCCTACATTCTCATGTATGAATCGGCAACGCGATGTGTCGCTGAGTGAGTGAAGGAAGACGGCTCATGACTGAGCAGCTTTCGGCCGGAAAAAGATGAGTAGGAATACAACTCACAATTTGCAACGAATGAGTGAGATGTTGCAGAAGATGAACGAACTAGGCGCAGGCAATGAAAGCTGGTTCAATAGGTAGGTACCTAAGGTAGCCCAGCAAGCACCAGTGAAATACCGTACATGAGCCTTTCTGTGCTGCTATGAGCCATTAAGAAGGATTCCTCAGGTTGGGCGACACCTTGATGGTCATCTCATAAGGACGTCAAATGAGATCAGTGAGTGATGAGAGTGAGCGACTTCTATTCCATGAGACGTGGAGTGAGTGATGTGGAGCAAGTGAGATGGCGGTGAATGAGAATGAGACCCGCTGGAAGGGGCAACGTCTGTGCCATGATTGATTGGCTGGCGGGTGTTGGTTGGCCAGAACCAACACCAACGCGTCCACGTGCAGGCGTGGACACTGAGTGTGACGACGTGGAGCCAGTGTACCGCGCTGAAGCCAATCAGGCACCGGCGCTTTTGAACGGCGGGTCAATTAGAAAACAGCCAATGGAAGGGCGTACTGAAGCAGAGCGGAGTGACAGCTCGCTTACGTATCCACCAGATGATCGTGGTCGGATCTCTTTATGACACGTGCACTCGTCTCTTTTTTTATCCGACGAATGAAAACGACGGGAAAGAAGGGGACGAGACTGACAGATACGTATCGTGGCATTTGGGTCGACTATGAATGGGGCAGGTGTCATGTCATGGCCTCAGGTCCAGGCAGGGCAGGTCCATTTCCAAGGTTCGATGTGCTCTCTCAGTCTCATCCCCCGCCCGCGGTCGCGCCCGCGTCCGCGTCTGCGCCTGCGCCTGTTCTGTCGTTCCCGCTGTCTCTCTTTACCTTTGTTACTTTCGCTTTTGCTCGTCCCCCTTTTTTTTTTTCTTTCCCTCTTCCGTACCTCGCCGCGTTTGTTCCTCCCTCCCTTCTTCTCCTCCTCCCCCCTCATCCCTGTTTGTTCCTTTTTTTTTTTTTTGCTGTTGGTTCTGTTGGTTCTGTTTGCAGTTGATTCTTTTTTGCATTTCTGCCGCCCGCGCCTGGTTCACGATCGATATTGTACTCCCAAACAGCCCCAACACCAACGGCCAACGGCCAACGCCAATACCAACACCGAAACCAACACCAGCGCCAACACCAGCACCAACACCAACGCCAACAACGTCCAGGGGTCGAGGTACCTTACTTTAATTTACCTACCCTTCTTTTCGACGTTGGAGTACCCATCTCCAACTCAGGCACCAGGTTCCTATCCGTACCGCACGGGAATACTTCAACATTCCCAGCATCGACGTCGCTCTCCACGTGTCATTCCATCGGATCTTGTCGATACCATCCCATCATCCCATCCCATCGTATCCCTTCCTTTCCCTTCCCTTACCAAATCTCAAGTCCCGTCCGTCCGTCCTACCTTACTGTATCCCTCCCTCCCTTCATCTCGTCGTCCCTTCCCTTCCCTTCCTCGTCCGCCCCCCCCCTCCCGTCCTTCTACTCCGCTCTACCCGTGGTCCCCCTTACCTTACTCGCGTCGCCGCTACGTACGTGCTGTCTCCAGCTGCTGCTGTTGCGTCAGGCGTGGACTGAGGTCTACCGCCTCTACCTACGCTGCGCTGCGCTGCGCTGCGCTGCGCTGCGCGCGTGTTGGCCGTGAATTGACGTGAGCTGCGTGTGTCTCGTCTCGGGCTCGTCTCTCAGACCTCTCCCTCGGAGCGTCCCGTCGTTCCGTAGCGCAACAAAGTGAGACATGATGCGGATGCCCGTTGCTCCCGTCGCCGCCTCCAACGCCGTCGCAGTCTCCGTAGCAGCGGATAGCCGGCCGGCTGCTGCTGTCGCTGTCACGGCATCAGTTCCTGCATCTGCATCTGCATCTGCATCTGCTCCTGCTTCTGCTTCTGCTACTTCGGCCCTCAACGACGCCGCCTCCGACGGATCCGAACCTTATTTGTCTTACTCATCATCATCATCATCGTCATCCTCCTCATCATCGTCGTCGTCGTCGTCGTCCGCGACAAGAACCAACCCAAACAGCACCGACAGTACCAATGTCAACGCCAACAACGCCATCATCAACGCCAGCATCGAACCGCGTCTTTCTACTCACCGCCGCCTGGCCCCGGCCCCGCCGCCACCTCCGCCGCCGCCCGCCGCCAACACTCGCCTTCCCGACGCCATCAGGTTCCCACCATCACCCTCACCGACGCCGTCGCATCCAAACCTCACCACCACCACCACCAGCAATTTCAGCAACACAAGTCACACTGCTTCCGAAAGAACATCATGCCGTCCTCCCGCCCCCAAGCCCGGCCAGTGCCCCGTCATGGCACTGCAGAATGTGCTGTGCGATGACGACGTGGTTGCAGCTGCAGATGCCGCACGCCGGACCGCCTCCCGTCCAACTCAGCCGCCCACGCCGCCCATGATGCACGATGTGTCCGTTTCCAGGCTGCCGATGCCGCATTCGTTACCGGATCCGTCATCTTCGTCGACGTCGTTAAAGCTGAATCCCATTCTGTCCGCATCCGGCACCCCCGACCCGATGCTCGTGACGCGTCCGAACCCGTCTCATGTCGTCATGACCGCCCGTCCCCAACTGCAGCCCCCACGCGTCCAGCAATCGGATCCCGGCTGCAAGACCTGCCAGGTCCGCAAAATGCCGTGTGACGAGGGCCGTCCGACCTGTAAGTTCCGCCCGTCTCGGCATGACCTGTTGACGGTCGTTGCACATCCTTGGGCTCAAGACTGACGCGCTCGGACAGGTCAGAACTGTGCGCGCATGGGCATTCACTGCTTAGGCTACTTCAACCCGCCACCGAGTCATGCCCACGTTCAGATGATACAGACGCCGGAGCGGTCCGTCCCGGCGCCATCTGCAAGCTCAAGTACCACCGCGACCAACGGCGTAAACGCCAATGCCAGCCGTCAGGAGCAGGAAGAGTACCTCTACTTCCTTCTCGACCACTACCGACATACCAAGCGTCACTGCATGTGGGACTTGATCACGCTGGATTTCAACGAGCATTTCCACAGCAGGATGCGCAAAGAAGCGCTGCAGATGATCAAGCGAAGGAGATTCAAGGACAGGGAGTGAGTTACCGTGGCCTTCATCGCCTGCGACTTGGCTGACCGATGTGCAGCAATAGAGAACCTTCGCCCAACGAACCCCCGAGCGCGGCCTTGCAGCTTCCCCCCCGGCCAAGGCAAAAGAAACGAGGCCGGCGTCCGAAGTTCAGTCCGACAACCCTCCCATCCAACGTGAGGGAATCTGGCACCGAATCAGGGACAGGATGAAGGATGGAGCTTCTTTATCACAACTCAACCTCTGAGGCTTCACTTCCGAGCCGCCAACAGTTCGAATCCTCTGGCCGTCAACAGTCCCAGAGGCAAGCATGCGAGCAGAAATCACACGCAAGGTCAAGACACCGTTCGGTTTGGGGCCGGGGCCGGGGCCGGGTCAGCACCATCTCTGACGAATCCCTGGCTCCGGCAGGCAGGCGGGGGATCACGCCTCATGTGTTGCGTCCAGCGGTAGTAGCCACCATACACCGTGGTGGAGGAAAACGTTCATGAACACAGCAGATCCCCTGTGCTCATCATCCTACGGTTGTGGATTGTACCGTGCAGCGTCTGGCCTTGTCGGGTAGGTGAAAGAAGAAGGCAACGGCATGCACGAGCAATCTTTTATTCTTTAACGATCGAGATGGTGTTACTGGGGCAGGACCAGGAGAGTTTGGCATGGCGCAATCCGGATACCCGGCCGGCTCTTGATCTCGCGGGGTCCGCAGAATTCCGCCCTACCACTGCCCATTAGGCGGAACCGGGCAGTGCTTGAGTCGCCCGGCGCCGGCGCGACGTGCACGCCAACGGCGACTTCTACCGACATCTTCACCATCTATCTCGGCCCCCACGATCTCCAGAAACCCAATCGACTGTCTGCTACCAAGGTCTTACATGCAATGGTCAGCCCCATCTATTTCCATCCGCTCAGCCACAGTGTAAGGCGGTGTTGGGCAAACATGAACGGGAGGATTTCCCTGCATTGAGGGAAGGGAATTCGGGTCAGACTGCCGATCTTCACATGGACCACAGCTGCTGTTTGATGGGGCGGCACTGCAAGCAACAAGCGCCGTAGCGCGGCCGGGAATGAACAATAAGGAATCGGATTCAAGGCATACTTCACGTGCTGGGCCTGGCGGGCAACCTTGAGTCAACCGGTGCCATTTTCAAACTTTTGTGAAGATGTTGCAGGACTTCAGAGCCCTCAGCTATTATGTCATGAAGTTGAACATCACGATAGATAATCCATGGGAATAGATTTGGATTCTCGTGCACCTCACGCCATATCCACAGGGAGAGCAGCCAAGTCGCAACACATTTCCAGCAAGTGCCAGAAAGCGACGTCACCATCACTGGCGCCCGGTTAAAGGCAGCGGCATCGACAGCTGGATGAGAGCATTCGACGGTTATCTTTCATGCAACGCAAAACCATTGTCACACCAACAAGCGAACGAGCGGCTGTTGGTTGTGCCGCTGGATAATACTTAAGCGGCGCATGGCGCGGGAATTCATTGGTGGAAAGCAGTCTGAAGTCGCGACCCGCGTCGCCCGAACGCCCCGCGGCGCAGCGTTTTCTACTTTTCTAGGGCATATCGGCGGGAACGGAGACGCGACGGACACCCCAGAGAAGAAGGTCGATTAAAACGCTCAGAAGGAGGGGGGATTTTACAAATCAGAACGAGGTCGAGCGAAAACAGAAGCCTTCATCTCGTTTATTGTCTTAGCCTCCCCCCTTTTCCCTCACTTGTGATTGGTTCCAACTGTTCCGTTGGAGCGTGTCGGGCCGAGCGAGCACCTTGTTTGCCAGCGCGGCATGCATATGCTGTCGGTCGCAGTTGGATAAATGACTGTCACTGTCTGATCAACCCTCATATAGACCAGGACGAAAGGATATGAGAGCGAAATCGAACCAGCAATAATACCTTGTTCTCCTTTGTGTTGGTTGTTGTGATTCGATTGTATGAGATCACCGCCCGCCGCAGGTGAGCCGAGTGTGTGGGAACTTGAGGGTCGGGCTGTGGAGTTTGTGCCCTGCAACCCTGGCTCCAACGCTGCTTTGTGATAGGAAAACCAGAGACATGGGTTAGCCGGGAGGCTGGTCTCGGGTCTGACTGAGAGATCCCAATTGTTTCCAAAAAACCATGTTCTGGGTGCTGGTTCTCCGCTGTGAAACGAGTTTGTTCCAAATTGGCAAGCCCTTGGCTTGGAAAATTGCATGTTTGCTTCTCTCATGGGCACTTTTGCCAGTTGCTGGGGTCTGCGGAGCAATGGTGTTGGTCAGTTGAGTCCATTTTTGTTCTATTTACAATGGGGCGATGTTGACTTTGTTGCGGGCTGAAGGTCAGAGTGAGATGAACGGGCCTCGGCCACGACAACGACATCAACAACAAGGAAACTGTTTCTTCTTCTCTTTCTCTTATGTATGTTCGTCGTTGTTGGAGGTGTAAGAAGGCATTGCTTGAAAGGGCTTGGAACCGGTTCCAGCAGTTGCTGCGCCGGTTATGACGGATTCTCTTCGAGATGATTGGCGTCATTGGGAGACTCGAGTAGTTCAAGTGACCAACCAACAATGCGACCGTCGTCAACGACCACCCCTTACAGCCATTGTTACGAGAACCAACAGTCTGGTTCGAGTACTTGATTCGTCCATTCAAAGTCCATTCAACCTAGGACCCCTGACTCTCAGTGCTCAGCTCGTTCCCTTTTCCAGCCATACGCCAAGTCTTCCCACGCCCGCGCCACCAACAACAACGTGCTGTGCTGTTGGTTCCTACCCTGTCACGCTGTTGGTACCATCTGGGTGGTCCTGAAATGAAGTCATTTGTGTTACCGGCCTGCTGGTAACTCCCATTTGGAATAATGAGTGCAATTTCTTCTTCCTCTTTTGTTTTCTTGGAATGTGTACAATGGAGGCTCCAACTGTCCGCGCCCCCAACAAAAAAAGACCTTTTTTTCTACTCCCTCGCGGCCCGGCTGGCCCCCCGTACCTCCTTGAACAAGGCGGCGAATGACTTCCGGTTTGTCCAACAAGAGTGCCTATCGTGGTCGCGACCTTTGGGGGGTTTGCTCATCTGCTTCGCCGCACGAAGGGGCACTCCCTTGAATTGCCTTGCCGTTGGATTGGATTGCGGCCCTTGCCGTAGCCTTACGGATTGTTGGCAAAGGACGAGGCATGAAGATGTTGTCAGGCCTCTTTTGTTTCTGTGCCTCAGATGGTCTACGGGTTTTGTTCTTTAAAGGAGTCGTTTCCTTGGTTGTATTCGGTTCTCCTCGTCTTAGACAGATCCGATATCAGCTCCTACAGGATCATTAAGGATTCCACCTATCGATTCTAGTCTTTGCGCAGGCGGCTCCAGCCTTCTCCAGCTTTCTGCTCAAGTTTGGTATAATCTGCTCTTCCACAATACCGAGATTTGTCAAGTTCTAGCCGAATCCAAGAGCGTTCTTGTCGCCGCACCTCAATGTAAGATGTCCAGTGGCTTACCTCAAAGTCTTTTGAAAGCTGACTGACAAATTCAGACAGCCCCAGTGATTCAGCAAAGTCTTCCACTGCCGTCACAGAGAAGATGTCCGGTACCCGGTGCAACTGTCCAAGCTACGAAGTTCCTGACGCGGGGGGCAACATGATCGTCATCCAGCGACACGGAGATGCCTGTCCCAACAGTGGCAAGACCCCTGCTCCTCGTGTCTACAAGCCTGCCAAGCAGAGGGGTGGCCGTTAAGCTTGGGCGAAAGGGCCGGTGGTTAAAGGGGGCCGGGTACAGGAGCTACTTCTTTGCTTTTGCACTTGCTTCGGAGTTTCGGGGTGTGATCAGATTCCGCTCTTTTTGGATCTTAGGGGATACCAGGTCGATTTCAGTTGACGGAGTGAGCAACTCATAGACGAGGGTTGAGTGACGACCGGGATGCCGATGATAGGCTTTGTTATGGGCTGATGATCAAATGGTTTTGCGAATTCAGCAGCTGGTCATTTCGATTTCAAATTCTTGTATATATTCGGACTTGATCATTTGGATGAGTAACAGACTTTACGGACTTGTTTATTCCAGCCCAAGTTCAGGTGGCCAAAAGTCGGGATGACATGCTTGATCTCCTCAAGGTACATGTAGTCTAGTCATCCGGATTTTCTGGCTTTTCTACCTCCACCGCCTCCATTTCACTCTCCGTGATGCTTTCACTCTTATTTACTTCTGGTTCCATGCCAAACTCGGGAGCAAGATCGAGCATGATTCGGCAGCACATTACATGTAAGTGCTTCGGCACATGTTGCACGAGGATGTCGTAAAAAAGAATCCACTTTCTGGCCTTGTCCTCTGGGCTCAGGGGCTGTGTGGCTTCAGTGGTGTTGTTTGTGATGTCTTTTGAATTTGGGATCGTTTCGGGTATCTTCTTGTTGTTCATGTTCATCTGGTTTTGAAGCTGGCTTGTGATTCTCGGATGCGTGTCTTTGTCTGCAGCGATGTCAGTTTACCAATTCATTTGAATTTCCGTTTCTATCCGTTGTTTCCTGAATCGAATGTTTTGTTACCTCATTTCATATGTGGCTTCTTCACTTTCAGTGATCAGTCAGTCATACCGCTACGCTCTTGTCGAACTTGGAGTTGTATCTTTTGGGTCGAAAGACATGTAGCTGAAGCAGCCGAGTTCTCATACCAGCGATAAGGCATCGATAAAGACAATGGCGCACCATTTTATTACTTTACACTTTTTGAAAATCTCGTACCGCAGACACTTCAAACCTTCTCCCGGCTGCAAAGGTGTCGTTGGGTGGATATCAACTGTGTCTGAGAATGGACCGGAAACCACAGCCCGTTGAGCCTGATTTGCTGCTTTCTAAGGTGCGCTGGGTGCAAAGAGAAAATTCTGCGTTCGCGGGTGATTCTAGAAGCTCACTTTTGGCCCATCGAAGATAAATTCTACAGAGCTTTTCACACCTTCTCGGTGAGACTGGTGTGCGTCGGTAAGACCTCGGTGAACTATAGTATCACGTCATTTCGTTGAGGTAATGGCGTTGCGTCAAGCGAGACCAAGCCAAGGCTCTTCTGGGAAAACATGATGCTAATTCTTACTTTTGGGGTTTATTTTACAACATCTTCTACATTCCAATGACATACTGGCCTTCCTTTTGGGGTCTTTCCTTATTATTTCTAAAGCAACGCCTCGCCTCGTCAACAAATGCTTGTTGCATCTAGCCTCCCTTTCTCATCCACCTTCAATATCCTTCTTCAGCTCCTTCGAGTGCCATCTCCATTGCTGATTAGGACTCCTAGGTCCAACCAGACCAGTTTTCCCAGGGCCGATGCACCTCGTGAAACAGCAATGAAGCCATCTCGGCGGCAAACCAAGACGATGTTAGTCGGCATTGCCAAACATGCTCTGCTTAATAAGACGTCCCGCTTGAGATCCCAGAGCAAAAACGCAACGCATCAAGAACGGCCAGCCTGCTAAGGAATGATGCAAATCATGTGTATGAATCTCGAGCCCGATTGGGCAACGTATCCCACCACAGGCTCATACACAATGCAGCATCATGAAAATGGCAAACGAACTGATTCCCGTTGGATTTCGGACGTGCTCATCATTTGAATATCTTGGTCACGAACTGCCATTGACGCAGGTACCCCATCTAATGCAATCACAAGTCCGCCCAGTAATCTCCAACTTGATTCACTTTATCTCAACCACAGATATTGGGCTTCTGTTGATTGGCTGCAACTCCACCCTTCAAGTACTGCAGATAGTCGCTGTCAATGGGAAAGTGATGTATATTCTGGATTCTGAATTGGACCTCCTTTACACGGCAGTACCATTGCTGCATGCAGTTTGCCAAGATGACCACGAGAAAGGCTGAACAACAGTCTCAAGATAACCAATGTCAATGCCAGTTTGGGTCGTGTTGAGCCCTCCCAGTGGCGTCGCGTCCCAGCCGCTGTCGGTTAGTCCATCCACAGGGTCTTGAACGAAGGCAAGCCACAAGTCCTGCATTTCATGACTAACATCGTACTCAAACTGAGTTGAGTTCTCGCGAGCGATGTCATGAGTTCCAAATATGAGTGGCAGCTCTGCGGAGTGAAACGCTCCCTGGCCGCCGGGCATGATGTTGCTGAAGTTGCTTGAGTACATGTAGCGATAGGACTTCAGACCGGCAATGTTTCGCAGACCAGTCTCGTAGTGAGCAGGACATCCGAAAAGGTTGTCGGCATGAACGTCGCTTCCATCGCTTGGAGGAGGTGGCGAGTTGGAGTTGAAGTTCCACTCGTCACGAGTTGAGCCGACGATTGCAGGCTATTTGCTCAAAGTTAGAAGCGTCTTCATAGAACGGGACTAGGTAAACCTCACCCCCTTAGCGACCTTGCCATCGAGTGTTCGTTCTGCGTAGTCTGAGAACTTGGTTCTCTCATCAACAACAACGTTGAAAGTCAGATTTCCAGCTCGGTCGAGGTACTTCTGAAGATCGCGGAAGGGAACATTTCGCAAACAGTCAAGCTCGTCTGCACCCTGGCATCCAAACGCGGCCGCAAGTGAAGAGAAGCTAGAGTGGGTTGTATCGGCAGTCCCAATCGGAATGAACGGAGAGCCCGAATTCTTGATGAAGCCGATAGCGACGGGGTCTTCAGAATATGCGTACTGGTAGTATGAAACAGATGCGGCACCAGCACTCTGACCCCAGAGAACGACCCGCTTCGGATCACCCCCAAATCGAGCAATATTGTCTCTAACCCACTCAACCGCTAGGCGCTGGTCTAAAAGCCCAAGGTTTTGTTCTTTTGGGTCAAGTCCTGCTGCGTTGGGGAAGCCGAAGAGACCGAGGCGATAACTTTGCAGAGTCAGGTTTACTGAAAGTTCGCGCAGCTCGGTTTGACTTACTTGATGCCGACAACAATATGCCTCTGGCTTCTCTCGACCCATTGCGTAGGAGTTTGGTACGCTATGTCGTTACTACCCTAGATCTTGGGTCAGTGACATGCTTCGCTGTCGAGAGTGACAAACGCAACACACCGCACCGAAACCTCCGCCATGGATCCAAACAACCACCGGAAGAAGCCCACTGCTCTCTTGCTGAGAGTTTGAAGGAGCCCAGACATTGAGGTAAAGGCAGTCTTCACTAGTGGTGTTCGGCTTGATGAGAAACTCGGGGGCCCAAGCACCTCCAAGAGTCGGAGGATCGGTCTGAGGGCAAGACGGACGCCGGGCAGTTGCCTTCAAGCTACCAAATGCCTTCTTGGGCTGCGCAGGAAGCCATCGCTGAGAACCAACAGGCGGTTCTCCGTACGGAATGCCTAGGAATTGCGTGACCGAAGGCGCTGACGTATCTGCGAAACCGCTCACGGCGCCGTTCTCCGTCTCTACGATTGCGCTGCTTGGGAACGCGTAGCTATCCTGAATAACGAGGTTTCCCAGCGCCGAAAGCGCGGCCAGGGCGTGAGAAGTTCGGAACTGCATGATGAACGAAGCGTTGCTCCACAGGAACTGAAAGACGTCCTCCATCTCAGAGTCCCCTCTTCCCTCTTTAATACCGTTAAACTAGTTGTTGCGAGTCCCTCTCCTCGGCTCGGCTGGACTGCGGAGTCGGCAGGTTTGCCGTGAGAAAGGCACTTAGCTCCGCGTTTGCGGGGTAATTAAACACTACCCCAGAGGTCGGATTGAGGTCGTCGTCCGGCGCAATGTAGCATTCGGAGAGTGATTATTGAGGAGAAGATCCGGCTCGATTGGTTCCTGTGAGAATATCCCGGAAATGACGTATTTCGGCCGAACCGAATAGGACCGAAAACGGTGGGGAAGGAGTCCACTCGGAGCAACCCCCGGATGTGACATGACTCTTATTTTCTTTCCCCGTTCTAAGTAGATATTGAAATGCGGTGTGCGGTTGAGTGGTCGAGAGACTTACAGAAAGGGTTGCGGGGCAGCATCAACCAACAGCTTTCACCTGCGCTCAGATTTGTTTATCCCATTCTAGGCTTTAGTCGTTCGTAGACATACTCGCCCTGCACAGCAACGTCCATATTGTTTAGTTGCGACGCGGGATTAATCAACTCTCTGATATTTGATCCATGAGTGTGAAATATTACCATTCTTTGAGAGAGATTATGCAAGTTGTTTAAATTGTGCAAAGACGTCAACGCGTGAGACCATCGAAATAGGTTGAAGTCCCGTTGCGGCAAGCGACTGTCTCAACTTTTAGCTTAGACCATCTGATTTCAGTTGACGTCAGACCTACATAAGTGAGAAAACGCCACAGCGTGCAAATGGCCAATCTTGAAGCACTTTCCACATGGTCCCGCCACAAGGAATGCGTTTACTGCATATCTCCCTTCATCAAAAAGTCTAGGGCGTCATGAATCATGATTGCATCTTGCGGCTTCTTCGGGAGTTCGTGCGGACAGTCCGTTGTAGATATATAGTGCTGGCTGTAGAATCATGGACCGGCTTTTATTACAGGGTCCTGACCTTCATTGAGATTGTGCTATGTGAACGAAAAAGCTGCCACCCGACCAAGAACCACACTATCAGCCTGTCAAAGTATACTCATCATGGCATCGCAGCCTTCTCACGTCAATTTCCCAGAGAAGACCTCCGCTACTCCCGGCGAAGAGTTCGAGGTTCGCCAGACGTCAACATCGGAGGACTGGCACCCGGATCCATCCAAGTCACTCCCGCTTTCACCGGCCCGGCAGGCATTGATCGATGACATCATTGCCTTGTATTCCATGAAGCCGACCGTGGAGAGGGTGAAGCGGTACACGCCCGATTGTGTTTACGACGACCAGTTCGTGTACGCCAATGATCGCTACAAGATGGCCGGTCAGTGGTTTGCTTTGCCCAAGCTCTTCAATGCGAGCAAGAATGAGGGGTATGAAATCATCAAGAACGACCGCGACTTGATCCAGTTCAAGAACGAACAGAGCTGGACTTTCAAGCTGTTTCCCAAAACTGCGAGAATCAACGCGCTGGTGAGCCTCAGTTTGGATCCGGGGACTGTGGATAGCGACTTCATTCAAGTCAAGTACCACAAGGATCAGGCGAATGACAAGGATTATAGTCATGAGTAAGTCATCTTAACCCCAATTAGTTCTTACTAACCATCATGATTATCCAGAGGTGTCGGTTTTTCGTTCAAAAAATGGCAAGCTGACAATGTTGCCAAGTATATGAACAGCAAGGAAGTTGAGGTCTTCATCGCGGACAAGGATGCGAGCAAGAATAAAGTCAAAAAGTACGGCACCGGTACTGCAGAGGGGAATGCGCCAACCAAGAACTTTTAATCACAGTCGATGTAAAGGATAAGAAAATATATTTGTTGCACGCATGACTCCGTAAACCTCAGATGACATGGCCATTTCGTCATCCCGTTGAAGCGATTTCGTTCCTCAAAATTTATGGCCGATTTGCTTTCTGATGGTATCTCGGTCAGTAGGTACTCTTGGTTTCGAATTTGACCCCATTAGCTTCGAACGGCTCCTCCAGCTCTCTTCCAACGCTCCTATCCAGACACAAAAGCTTGACGTATCTTAGCTGCGGGAACTCCGTCCGGCACACCTGACTCAGCCGCAAGAACGCTGGTAGAAACAGCTTGACGTCCGTTATTGAAGATCCGATCTCAAGCTCTTGAATTGAGGCAGGCAGCATTTGGACAAAAAGCTCTGCCGACAAGGCTTCCACACTGTCCGGCATCTGTTCCACTACCCGACCGTTGGGCTGAGTGACGTAAGTCCGAGGCGGCGCGCTGCGCTGGGCGATGATACATGCCGCGTCCAGCCGGAGTACCTCCAAACTCCCCAAATCCTTTAATGATGCCAACATGTCGTCATCCCCGAGATCTTCGAATTGGGTTGTGTCGGTCATGTAAAGCTGAAGAAACTTCAACTTCGGGGTGTAGCTCAGGATTGCCTCTTGTATTTCCCGCGGGAAGGCCGGGGTGTCGTATGAAACGCAAGCGTCGCCAACTGAATAACACAGTTTCTCAAGGTTAGGCAGTTGTTCCAAGAGCAGTGCGAAACAATCGGCCTGTAGAACGCTGTTGACGAGATCGACCTCTGTCACGTTTGGGAGCCATAAGTCGGGCTCGACTTCGACCAAGGCACAAGCATACAATGACGTAATGTTTGGAGCGGCGATGAAGATATCTTTGGCATCGCCAAGTCCGAAGCCATTTTCAGTGTCCCAATGTGTGAGAGACAGAGTTGTCAACCTCGGCAGCGAATAAGGAGGAGAGAAAGGCACAGGATTGGTCTCTTCGAACCAGGTGACTGAGATGCACAGGGCTTCGAGGTTGGTGCACTTGCCAACAACTAGGCTTAAGTAGGTAGGCGTTCTTTGGTCCTCGTCATTTTCGTCCCCTGCCTCCTCGCTCTCCGAATTTTGGAAACGTTCAAGTTGTCCTTCAGCTTCCTTGAATAGTGCAATGTCGTCGGCCGACTCGATATGGGGCTCGTAGCCTTCTCCGAGATGGATGGACCTAACGTGCTGAGCAAGGTCTGGTCGGAACCTGAAGAGTGTTCTGGCGAAGCCCATGACGTTCTTGTTGTTGTGGAAGTCGTGATACAGGACCGGACTGGCAATGGAGTTCAGCAATTTGCTGGCCCTGCAGAGGTTGGCTAGTGCGATGCGTCGGTCGGGTTCCCTGGTAGAGACTGGACAAGCACCATTGCAGTATGTGCGAGAAATACCTTCATCTAAGGGCGCAGGATGACAATGGGGACATAGAAACTTGACTATATCCTCAATGATACACACAGGGAGCCTGAGAATTGGGAACATGATTGGAGGATGACAGACTTTTTCTGAAAAATGGTGAAGAGAATTGAAGATGAATAAAGATGAATGAAGATGAATGAAGATGGATGAAGAATTGCACTCAACCAAACAGGAGTCACTCGCTTTTTCAATGACGGGAAGGCGTCAGGCAGCAGCTCAGGGGTTTTGGTTGTGTTGGGGAAGTTCACGAGAGCTAGGCCGGTGCGAGCCTGTGTTGGAGTGTTTCGGCTGGTTACTCACCCAATCAGCATGGTCAACGAAATCATGCAGCATCCGCCCCTGGTAAGGTCATTATGTCTCGTATCTCGTATTTGTGCTATGTTCCTGCCTATTGCGAGGGAAAAGTCTAGACAAATATGGAGGAGAGGAAAAATAAAGCGTAATACTATCAACGTGACATGATGCGGCTCGGTAATTCTGTGCAATACATTCCATGTTGTTTCCTTAGGTTCGATGCCCATTTCAATTATATGATACTACTCCACCAAGATGAATTCCATTCTCTGTTTACATTCGGGACTTATGCACATCAGGAAGGCGCACAAATTAATCGCTGGGTTTTCCTGATTTGCTGGCGCGTCTCTGCCTAAAATGCGGCACAGCGGTTCGAGTATGTTCGTTGGGGCTGCATGATGCTTCCCAGACAGGAAACATCAGTGGTTGTGAAAAGGCATCCTAATTGCAGTCAACAACTCATTCACACACGCAATGCAAGATTACACTGGGGGCATTCTTATTCGTGAATTGATTGTACCGCGCTGGTTTGACGTGAATTGGCCTGTATTCAGTATGTCTATTGGGCTTGTCACTTACGTTTGTCGATATTCTTGAGCTTTTCCGACTACTGAAACAATATTTTTGCTTACGCCTTGTGCTAAACGGCGAGAAATAGATCTATCGCAGCACATGTATCCCAAGAATGCTCATGGCCGAGATACTGTATCATCACAGCCTGTAATTAGACATCACACATATACTCTTTTGTGTTACAGCGAGGACAGTACTGGATCCGTTGAAGAGAGCGGATGTATGGATGGTCAATGTTTGACGACTGGAGTATACTTATTGGACTGCAGCGGCAATCTATTTACCTCCCCGACAAACGTTAGTTTCATCAATTATATTAAGTCATAACCGCAATCCGGTCTTCCTCGGTGTGGTATCATTTGCCAACCCGTTTCTCTATGGTATCACTAATCGTCCAAATCTGAGGCTCTGCCGTATCTTCGTAGATCATTGAGTGTGGTCGTTCCGAAGTCAAAATCCTTGAATTGTTCTTCCAGCGTACGATGTGCTGCTCGTGGTGGTCTAGTCGGCTGGCCATTCATTTCATGCGCCTCACCGATCTGAATGGTAAGAGTACCCTCCGTGCTAGGCTCTGACCTTTTATCTTTTCTGCCAAAATTGTTCTCAAATCGTTCTCCGGAACGTCGATAGTGAAACAAGGGTCGTAGTGTTGGCAGGCAGCAACATATGACAGCACTGTTCGAACTTGTCAGTACGAATCCTTTGAGATCGTGTATGCACGTCGCAGCATGTTGCATACCAGTACGCCTCCAGGCCAGTCCAAATCATGAGATCGACAGTTCCCCAGGTAGGGTCCTTGTAGTCAAATGTTGTTACTTTTACCAGCCGTATGATTGTTATGAAACAGTTGCTACGCATTTACTTCCGTTAGCCTAAGATCGATCCCACGCTTTTCTGGAAACGCTTTGGTTCAACTCACAAACCGCCGAAGACGAACGAAATCAGAAGAAGCATCTTCTTATACCATGACATTCGTAGCTGCGCAGCGTACGGCATTGGTAAAAGGATGAGCACAAAGTCGGTAACGATACTGCCAACGGCTATACTGATGTATAACTTGGATATGTCAATGCAATTTTTGTGCGTCGTCCAAAAGTTTGAGACTGGGTTGCAGGCCAAGATAAGAGGCAGAGTCTAGCAACTTATTAGATTGGAATTGCATGGAACTGTAGCGTACCGAAGCGTGTCTCGGAAGCGGGCCATGACTCCGGAAGCAAAGAGTGAACTTACGGCGTAAATTGCCCACGCTACAATGAAGGCCATCAATCCGTGTAAGTAGTAGCGGGCGTTGAATAGTCCGAAAATCCGGTGGTAGAGTACGACGAGAGAGAGCCTTGCACATGCAAGGCCGAAAGGGTAAAGGATCTCGTTCGCAAATATTGTCTTATAGAAGTTGACAATATTGTTCGCATCCTCTTCCTGAACGACAACCTCATGTCTGCCAAGGCCGAAGCGCAGCCAAAGCATCGTGCCGGTGAACACTCCGATGATGAAAACCTTTATCGCGATAGTTAGGAATCGTACTGAACAACATAGCGCCGACTATGGCGCAAATGGCCACCATCTTGAACTTGTCACAAGCCAGAGAAGACCTACTAGGCTTGCAATTGCCAAACCGTCATCCCACGTGAATCTCCTCCCTGAAACCCTTGCCGCAGCAAGCCTGGCTAGGACCGATACAATCGACATGGTAAAGAAGAGGACATGGACCGTATAAACCTCGTCGGCGCGACTCTCAGCCCTAAAGGCTGCAGTTTCCTCCTGGGTCATGGAAGACATGCCTTGGTCGTGTCCAGTGACCGATGAAGGCAGTTGATTGACGGAACGGTCCGGTCACCATGAGGAATGTCGTCGGGAGCGAAATCGGTGATCAGGCAGTCGGCCCAAGGCACAAGACAAGACACCCGAGACTCACCTGGCAGGATGTGCGCCATCTTTTAGAGGCGGTAAATCCATCCCGAAACAAAAGAAAAATAGGTGATTGATGCTGGGAGTAGGGGCAGAGTTTGGGCTAAGGCATGAATTCCTACGCGAAGTGAACTCTGAAGGGGTGACCATCCTGGGAAAGCGTAAAAGATAACAAATACCATGATTCATGAACGGCTGGTTTTAACACAGCCGTCAGGATAGTCGGCCTGCTCGCGTACGCACGCGTTATCATCACGTTAGTCTGGTTTTGCCGAGCCATTCGGGAAAGTAGCCTGATGTCCTAGCTTTCTTCCCGACGGGAAGGTTTCAGGCGACGAGGTGTGGCCGAGGGTCCACCCTGCTGATTCTGAGGGGTCGACCAGAAGGTTACCACTTCTAGGTACAGTTGTGTTTATCACTCCTAGATCACGACTCATATCATGAGCATCTGGAGTTGTGAATCAAATTCCTGGCATTGTGAAGTTGTCAAGTGTAGCCATACATAGACGGATGAGACGATCATACATACGACACAGTCGCGAAGACTATTTCCCATCAATAGACAGAATCTCACTTCAAACAGCTTCTTCTGGAGAAAGAAGGTTTTGTAAGTATCAGAAGTGAGGGATACCAGTTGATTTCTCTGCGTGGAGTCGTCCTTCAACTTGCTTCCATGGCCTAGCGACATTGGGTGAACTGCAGTACTTTGAGTGCGGAGTAAGGTCCAATCAACAAGAGCTCTTAGTTTTTTTGAGCCAATAGCGAATTTTGTGGTTGATATATAGTGGAGATGATTGGAGAATAGTGGGGTCACGTTGTACTCCTTCGGTCCATTTCCAGGTTACTAGGTACCTAGTTACCTAGTGCAGTCCGGTTGTACTCCACAGCGACGGGGTGCCAGGCTCTTGGGAATTGCTTCCTGGTGTGCTCTGCACCCACAATGCACAAAAATACGCTCCAACAACTTTCGAATGCGCTTGGATGGGGACTCCATGCCGATCCCGTTGAATATCGATATTTCGCCAATATTTCACCGACTATGAATTGCATGATGAACTTGCTACAATGAACCTCGGCACAGTCTGGTGTCTTCTCCACAGCCCCCTGTCTATGTCAGCCAGTCGCAGTTGGGAGTTTCCAACACTCATTGATGCCTCGAAACTGGAACCCCGCACGGAAACTAAAACGGCTCGACGATCGGTTGAGCCCCCGGCTACAAGTTACTACATAAACTAACGCATCCTCCAAGGCTTTCAGCCTTGGTAGAATATCGCAACCCCCAACTCCAGGATTTTGAGCTCTTGTCAACTCAACATGACGACCGATTACAAGTTCGAGGGCTGGCTTGGCCACAGCCCGGAGGCTGCAAACGGCAAGATGGAATGGGGAGCGTTCGAACCCAAGATTTGGACTGAGAACGATGTTGACATTCAAATTTCTCACTGTGGCATCTGTGGATCAGATTTGCACACTCTTCGCTCCGGTTGGGGCAAGACCGACTACCGTGCGTCTCCATGTTTTCCTCTCGGGATCTCACTCTAAAACCCCCTCCAGCGTGCTGCGTCGGTCACGAGATTGTTGGCAAAGCTGTTCGTGTCGGCTCAAACGTCCAGCATATCCGCATCGGTGATCGCGTTGGCGTCGGTGCCCAAGCCAGGAGTTGCCTGCAACCCGACTGCCCGGATTGCTCTCGTGGTGCAGAAAACGCCTGTGTTCGCGAGCGCGTTGACACTTACGGCTCATTTTACCCCCAAGGTGAAGGGAAATCCATGGGCGGTTACGGGGATTATAATCGGACGAACGGCCGCTTCGTCATCAAAATCCCAGACGGATTGTCTTCCGAGTCCGCAGCCCCAATGCTTTGTGGCGGAATCACAGTATATGCTCCGCTGAAAAATAACGAGTGTGGGCCTGGGAAGTCCGTTGGCATCATCGGGCTCGGCGGGCTGGGCCATTTTGGAGTGCTCTTCGCCAAGGCGCTCGGTGCGGATCGCGTGGTGGGCATTTCGAGACGTCGGGCCAAGGAAGGCGACGCGCTTGCCCTTGGGGCGGATGAGTACATTGCCACTGTTGACGATGAGAAATGGGCAAGAAAGTATCGGCGAAGCCTGGATCTCATCATCTGCACGGTTTCGAATTCAGACATGCCGCTGCAGCAATATCTGAGCCTTCTAAAGTGGGGAGGATCCTTTATTCAAGTTGGGTAAGTAACGTCACTGAAACATAACAGTTTCTTCGATTGGGTGGGTGATTAACTGCAGTCAGGGCACCCGATGGCGGCAAATTGCCAGATATCAGTGCATTCACCCTGATTATCAACAATATCAAGGTTGGTGGCAGCAACATCGGGTCTGTCAACGAAATTCAGGAGATGCTCGACTTTGCGGTGGAAAAAAACGTCAAGCCATGGGTCCAGACGAGATCCATGGCAGACGCAAACCAAGCAGTGGTAGACATGGAGGACGGTAAAGCACGATACAGATACGTTCTGGTCAATGAGAAGCACGTGTAGACTGCGCGCGTCGCAAAGACACTGGCTTAGAGAGAAAATAGACAATTTCACCGTGTGATGGCCCAAAACTAATAGTCGGAGTTTATGAATGGTGGCTTCAGACAAACATGTCGACGACGCAACCGGTCTGATCTAGGCTTTTGACACCAGCATCCCTGTTTCTCCAACAAGTCGCTCTACGCATGATTCGTTCGGTTTGATCCGCTGCAGCCCCAAATGCAACTCGCTGACACTGACAGGGATCTTGCACACTTGATTTACATGGGTCAACGGTCTGTTTGGCAGGGACAACGTCTGCCTGTCAGCCAGTCGCATGAATAAATATCTGGAACCAAGCTTCCGTCTTGATACGCATTGGTCGGGACGGTCACCACTGCAAGAATGGAACCAACGTCAAATGAGCTCAGCCAGGCAATTATCCTGGCTCCTATGCGGGAGAGAGAGGAGATTCGCTCACCGGGAGAAGACTGGACTGGCGTCACGAGCACGTTAGAAAGAAGGAAACTGCAAAACAGGCTAAATCAAAGAGCTGCTCGTAAGTTCAATGTTCGAAAGATTGACAGGGGTTGTTGAGTTAACAAGATCAGGAAGGAGGAAGAAATTTCTCTTAATGTCTGAGTGGCCCTTGGTTGACCAAGCTGCGGATATTGTCTCCATTAGAAGTCAGGCCGCATCCGATGAGAAAGATGGTGACTTGGACAGCTTTATCACCGCTGGGCTAGCCCAGACGATTCGTCGATTTGCCAACGAGACCTACCTTCGTTCTCTCCGTCGATCGCCAAGCCTTGAGCATCTCCCGACCGTCATACATGTTAATGTCCTTAACGCTTTGGCTGGGAACTCGCATGCTCTGGGTCTATCTCACCTTTGGCTTTTTTGCGATGCGATATCGCCAATATGTCAAGCTGGCCCACTTCTGGGTCCTTCTTTTCAAGGGCTGGTATCTTGCCCCAATAATCTTCAACCAACGAAGCTTCAGCTAGAGAATGAGCATCACCCCTGGATTGATCTCCTTCCCATTCCTCAATTGCGAGATAATGTCATCCGCGGTTGTGTCATCACTCAGCGTTTTGACGAGGATGAGTTATGGTACGACCTGGTGGAGATGAAGAGTGCCGAACGGAGCGACGGTTCTGGAGAGAGCCACAGCCCATCACTACTTATGTGGGGGAGGAATCCGTGGGATGTAAACGGATGGGAGGCAACTGGGGCATTCTTAAGAAAATGGGGTTTCCTTCTCGAGGGGTGCGAGCAGGTCTTGGAGTCGACGAATCATTGGCGCATCAAGAGGGGAGAAAAGAAGATACGTATGACCTGGCGACAGGAGCATTGGTTATGAGATAAGGCCGCTGCTTATTGAGTTTGACCAGTTGAGTTACTGACCTGTTGTGAGTACCTTGCCTTGACTCTACCTTCTCGGAACTTTTCCGTGTCAATATATTACGCAGCTGCTCACACAAAGGTAATGCAAGTTCAATAGAACGAAGTGTTACTACACAGTAATCCAAAGATATCACTGCCGAGTAGCTTCTATTTTTCGTCGAATTCTCCTTAGGTTCTTGACGGGAAAGGCTTTGACAAGGCGGCTCGACAGTCTACCAAAACACTTGTGGAATGGAATTAACCAAATACAAAACTCCCAATCACAAGAACATTCAAACTTCCTCAACAAAGTCTGGTTCGTTCTATATAAGCCTGGTTTTCTTCACTACCGAGATGGAAACACGCAGCCGCCACCGTTTCGCGCAATCTTCTAGCAACAAAGTCCACCGTCCACAACAATGGCCGCCCCTGATATGTAACTGGAATCTTTTCCAAGTAGAAACCCAACCACCGCTGCTACTTCCTCTGGCTGACCCATGCGAGCAATAGGTGGTATAACCTCATGAATAGCACTTTGCTCCCCCTCTGCAGGTTGCATCATCGGCGTGTCAATCGCTCCCCTGTTTCTCCGTGGTTAACATTGAATACATGCTTAAAGCTGTGGGAAATGAAACACGAACGGATTGATGCAGTTGACACGGATATTTCTGGCTCCATACTCCCGTGCCGCGTTTCTCGTCAGCCCAAGGACGGCATGCTTACTAGCGACATAGGCGGAGCCCCCGGGAGAAGGGGAGCTTCGAAGCCCAAGAACACTGGAGGTGTTGACAATCGATCCTCCATCAACAATGTGTCGAAGCTCCTCCCGCATGCAATACATTGTTCCCGACAGGTTGATATCGAGAACACCCTGCCACTCCGCATCAGTTTCTTCTTCAAGGCGGGTTTGACTAGAGCCTCCTATCCCAGCAATGTTGGCTGCTCCATCGATACGTCCAAATTCCTGGGCGGTGCCCTGAATCCAGTCTCGGACTTGATCGGACTTGGAGACGTCGACGACGGTAGCTTTTATGACTACGTCAGGGTTTAATGCCGACAGCTCTTCGGTGAGCCGTAACAAAGCATCAGCCTGAATATCAGAAATCGCCAGCGACGCGCCGCGGGAGGCCAAGTAAACCGTGACAGCACGACCGATGCCGCTTGCAGCGCCAGTCACAGCGATCACCTTATTGGCAAAGTTGTTGGATGAAAACGAAGTCATGACTTTGTTACTGGAGAAGGGACGAAGGTATTGTTGCAGAGTATAGGAAAAGAGTTGTTTTTAAGCAAAGTTGAGCTCTGAACTGTTGGGGATTCATGTATTTTATATCCAACGGGCCCTCACTTACTGGAATAGATGCCAAATTCGACTTGATCCCGACGCCGTTCCTCTCTGTCTAAGAAGCTTTCCCTCAACAGGCCATTTTACCGCCCTGGCCTCGTCTCTTTACTCTCGGGGTAAATAGCACAATGGAATTTCGAAAAACGCGGCAAACCATCCGGGAACAGACTTCACGATTTTTTGCCAAGATATCCATGGTGAATTGATTGATCCGTCGGACCTTGCATAGAGTCCATGTCCGACTACACTGGGAGGATGATTGCCCGTTTTGGTAGCTTTGGCGCAAAATCATGTTGCAGATGATCACTGCATCCACAAGCTCACGGAGATATCCTACCGACCTCCCGACGGACTCTGCAACGGAAAAGACGGAGAAAACCCACAGCCTGCTGTTCGTCAACTACGTACGTACGAAGAATCGGGCTCCGCGGCGCCGTGGGTACAGCACAGACAACGGCTGGGTCTTCCGGCCTCCGCGGACACGGATCTGTGAAATGGCCTTCAATGCCACAAACCATTAAAACCCTTAAAAGACGATGGATTTTCATTCCTAGTGTCCATATTCAATTTTGACATCATCCAGTCAGCGCTGCTATTGTCATTGGTATGAAAAACTTCGTAGTGATGGATTCTCAGGGTCATCTGAGCACCTTGGTTTCAGCTGTCACAGCTTTGTCAATCTTTCTTTACGCACTTTATCAATACCTTCTTCCCAAACCGATTCCCGGAGTTCCTTATAATGAAGAAGCGACCAAGTCCCTCTTCGGCGATGTCCCCCGCCTCCAAAAGGAATCTCAAAACAACATCTTTGGATGGATGATCGACCAAGCACGGAAGCACGGAAGCCCCGTCTTCCAATTCTTCATTGAGCCGTTTCAGAAGCCCTCCGTCTTGATAACGGACTTCCGTGAAGGCCAAGATATTCTCATGAGACGCAAGGAGTTCGACCGCTCCGACTTCAGCATCGCCGTACTGGGTGGCGAAGCGCCCACGTTCCACATCAACCTCAAGACGGGAACAGAATGGAAGGCTCATCGACGCTTGCTGCAAGATCTAATGACACCCAAGTTTCTTCACGACGTCGCAGCCCCAAACATCTACAAAAGCGCCGCTCGTATCTTGGATCTTTGGAAGATCAAGGTTGAGATTGCTCCCGAAAAGCCCTTCAGCGCGGAGAAGGACATCTTCTACGCCGCCCTGGATGCGGTTTTCGACTTTGGCTTCGGAAACGCAGTTCAAGATAGGGCGCTCATCCCTCAAATTGAGAAGCTCACAGAAATGAGCGATAAGGAGCTCCGTCGACTTGGCAAGACCGCCGCCAAAGAAGGTTTCGCAGACTTTCCAACGGCACCTATTTATCCACCCTTCGAAGCGACATTGGAGTCAGTCGAGAACGTCGGTGGTGTGGCCGCTAGCGGTTTCCCCAACCTTGCTTGGTGGTTGGTTGGCCTGAAGCCGAGTGTGAAAAGAATGAGGAGCGTTAGAAACGACTTTTTGAGGGACCAGGTCCTTAAAGCCGTTGAACGATACGAGAATCAGGGCCTTGATGGTAACGATGCATACGTCAAGTCGGCTATTGACCTAATGGTGCAAAGGGAGGCTACCTTTGCGAAGAAGGATGAAAGGCAACCAGTATTCTGGTGTGAGACGATGAAAGACGAGGTAGAGTCTATTCTCATCGTATCGAAGACATTGCTGACCAATTCATCAGACACTCGGTTTCATTGTCGCTGGACACGACACAACAAGTACTACTCTCTGCTGGGGTGTCAAATTTCTCACAGATAATACAGCCTGCCAAAGTAGACTGCGCGAGAGCCTTCGTAGCGTGCATACATCAGCCATTTCCGAGGCTCGGCCCCCTTCTCACGATGAGATTACTCGTTCAAGCATTCCGTACTTAGAAGCCGTTGTCGAGGAGATGCTTCGACTTGCGCACACAGCAATAGTCCAAGATCGCCAATGCCAAGAAGACACCTTCATATTGGGACATCGCATTCCCAAAGGCACCACTGTTTTCATAGCCAATAAGGGGCCAAGCTTCACAGAACCAGGGTTCAATATTAACGAGAAGCTGCGCAGTCCGTCATGTCAGGCGGCGGCGGACCAGCGCTGCCTTCGAGCCTGGGAGAATGAGAACATGGACAAGTTCTGGCCAGAGAGATGGCTGGTCAAGAACGAAAAGGGGGAAGACGTGTTCAATGCGGCTGCCGGCCCTACCATTCCGTTCGGTCTCGGTCTCAGAGGATGCTTCGGCCGCAAGCTGGCGTACATGGAGTTAAAGTTGCTGACAACCTTGATGGTGTGGACTTTCGAGTTCTTGCCCTGTCCTTCAAGCTTGTCGAGTTATGAGGATGTCGAGACTTTAACGCGGAAGCCAAAGCAATGCTTCATCAAATTGCAGGTTCTCTGAGGATAGTTCAATGAGAAAATTTAGTCAGTTGGTGTAATGTGCCTTCTCATTTTCTGCATTGTATGTAGTGTCATGCTCATAGTTTTTGTGGCTGCATTGAGGCCGCAATCATTGACGACTTCACTCAGCAGATACATACCTAGAAAGATAACGCAACGTCTTCCCAAAGTTGTGGCGAGTAATACCTGAGAAACAGAGGGAAGTGACAAAGGCATGACCGTTGAGAGGACGGCTGTAAGTTTCATCAGGCATATGCAGCGATGAAGCCAGAAAGAGCGTCGTGTCAAGAGGTATTTGTTTCTGGGGAGAGACAGCTATTCTATAAGGAAGAGAATGAGAAGGAATGAGTTTCAAAACTGTAACGAAGACAGGACCCGCATTGTGGTTCGTTTGCGACTCGCTCACCATTGGTCTCCATTACGTTGATGTCACCCAGCAACCTCGGCCCACCGCAAGTTCCCATCAGCTATTCAGAGCTTATCCCCGATGGCACAATTGGCTAGCGCGTCAGACTGTTAATCTGGAGGTTGGTGGTTCGAGCCCACCTCGGGGAGATTCAGTGGTTAGATTCCACTTGGGATTATTTTTTTTGCGCTGCGGCTACTTAATTTTATACCGCCCGCTATAGTAAAGATTGTTTCTGAGTAATTCATCCTCAACGGAGTGCTTGGGTGGGGATTCGATCCTGAATTGCAAGTATAGAAATTTTATTGGTGGTATGTCAATGTGACGGCAGGAACTAGGGGCTAAGTTGGCTACAATATTTAAGTGCCCTATCATCATTAAATCAACGTGCTAGCAAGAGAGCGTAGAGATTAACCGAGGCAACTAGTCATGTTCTATAATAACACTTGATCTGACTCTCTCAATCCAGTATAAGCTAGGTCTAATTGTGGAACAGACGCAATGGATGGAAGGTCAAATGATGTTGGTTATTATAAGCATACCGAGCTGCGCTCTGTGCTGCTTCTATAGCCGCGTACATAATGCAGTACAAGGCCGAGAATCATGACGGTGATTTGACACATTGCTGGCGTACATTTCAATAGACGTTGGGGAGAACTTTGTTGTCTTCTCTCTTGGCGTGCTCTTGGGTTGGTCAGGCTGAAGTATAGCTGGTTGGTAAAGAAGCACTCCGGGGAGTTATCATTAATATCTGCATGTAGCAACTGCTCGCGAGTACTCAGTGTCTGCTTCCTGGATTCTTCCGGTAAAAGTGAATAGTAGTTTCAAATTGGGAAAGAATCCATGGGAGCTGGCAAAAGACGGATTGGGTTTTAGGCAGGTGCAATATGTAATTTATTCTCAGTCTCGGACGAGTTTAATAAGAAGGATTTTTGCAACCTAAGATTTCTCCCAATCTTTTTAGGAAAAAAAAAAACACTTTCGAAGGAAAACGCAACTGCCACATGTTTGCATCTCGGAGCGACCTCCTTCCTCGGCCTCGACTGGCCATTCCTTCCCCAATAGAACTTCTACTCTAGCAATACCAACTCCAGCCTCCTAAGGTACTACATTTAACACAATCTCTTTCCGTCTATTTCTCTGACTTTTCACCGTTCATCACCGTTGATCTCGGTCTTTTATCTGTTCGTCTCACCTCCCTCCTACCTTCTAGAAAATCTATTCCGTGTACTGGTGAGCGACGGAACTTGCCTCAGAAAACAAGCCACTGAGTTACTACAACGACCGCCTCAGCCAAAGTTGAACTAAACCCCCCATTTTCGAGCATCTCACCGACACTACGGGTATCTCTCGGCTATAGCTCCCTCACTTATCTTCGGCGAAAGAACTTCACAACTTGTCTGGCCCTTCTTTTGTCGTGTCCTCCGGTCAAATCACTGCTACAAACCACCAAGGCCAACAATGATTCAAGCAAAGATGGCAGCAAAGTATCAATCAGCCTTACAGCCATTCCACATCGATCAACAGAGAGAGTGGATGGTTTTCGCAGTCCGCCTCTTCAACGCTGACACATTGGATCTTGTGATGGACGAGGAAGAGAAGCTGCAGGCTTTGAGTCTGCTTGCAGAGCAAATCATATTTGGAATGGAGTCGAAAAGACCTATCAGCAGTAACAGGATCGTGGTCCAAGCTCGCGATATGTGCGATGGCAAGAGGTCGTTCAACGCATTCACTATGCACACGGCATTGCTGAGATACCAGCTTCAGCCCCCGAGAGCTTGGTACCAAAGTCGCGATATGCGACAGTGCCTAGCAGAGCTTCTGTATCTCGACAACTGCTCCAAGGGCACGGACTGCTACGCTGAGGACAAGCTGCTGGATATCAGCCCTGTGCCGATCCCTCCAGGAATGATCTTGCGGTCTCGAGAAAACGAGAATCCCATCGATCCACAATCGTTTCTCGTCACCCAGTCCAAGTCCGCTTGCGAATTCCCGTCGCCAACACCGCCGAAACCGCCGAGAAATGCTGGCATTACGGCCGATGAAAAGAAGAAACGCCTCAGCCTATGGGCACAATCTCCAAGCAATGACACATCTGCAGACTTTGGGAAGTATACAAGCACAAGCTCAAGCGACAGGAACCGAGACTCGGCATCGAACAGCAGCCCCATCCTTCAGACGCGTTTGCCTGTGCAGAAGAGCCTCGATCGTATCGGCGAAAGCAAGATCATTGATATGCGAAAGACAACATCAATGCTGGACAAGATTGCCAAGTTTGATGCCCAATGTGTTCGCGAGCTTGCACTCAACGCATTCCTCGCCGACCTCAGAGGTGCGGGTTGGATCGACCTGGAAAAATCGGCAAAAGAAGTTGTGACAAACGCTGACTGCGACCTGCGGATCTTCCTGGCTGAGCGAATGAAAGAGCAACTCGACTTGCGCCTCAAAGGTCCCCCCAAAGACCGCCCCCAGAGCGTATTTGGATCCGTCTCACAGTTGGGAGCAAGAACCTTCGGGCAGATTCCGATTGAGAACAGACTCGGAGCTGTGTCGAGTCCCAGCTTCGGCTCTGTGAAAGTTGAGTCAGATAAGGAAGCTCCAGTCAAGCTTGAGTTTTCTTTCCCGGCTTTGGGTTGGCGGGAAAAGACTGACACGCAGTTTGAGGATTAAGTCAACTCGTTTACGGAGTGCGAGGAGCAGGATGGCGCTCAGTGCTGGATCAGGGCCGGGCAGTAGACCAGCTTCATGGCCTCGGGTTGGTGGGTTGGCGGGTTGGTTCGAGCTAAACCGCGACATGATTAATTCAACAGGAGAGGTTTACACCGTAGCATCTTCATAGAATCGGCAAACGGGGGTTGCTTACCTCGTAATCGGGCTGGACGGCGGGTGGAACACATGAGACAGGGTACGTAATGTACGTGGTTTGTCTTCCCAGCAGCTAAAGCAGTATGGGAGTCTCCGAACGCCTCAAGCATGGCTCGTTAGGAGTCTCCGATATCCAGACATGAAATTAAAGGGCAATGGGCTGGATGGAATACAAAGAACATACGATCATTCCTCCCGTTTGTCAAGCTTGTGTTTGTCAAGCTTACCAACTACGCAGTCGCAATTTCTTGAGGCTGAACCTGACTCGAAGTGGCTAATACACCTGCAGTCCGATGCCTTCATTCCTCTGTTCTCGTGCTCTCTTTACGCCCTCAATATCCCGAGTCGCTTGACAGAGGCAGTAGGCACTGTGATCTTGGATTCGGGACACGGAAGACTCCCTGGGCTATCATTGCGAGCTCTGCCTTTGGAAACAAGTGCTATACGTAGCTACTCGCTCTTTTCTCCCTCTTGGAGAGAAAGAGAAATAAGTAGGATGTGAGCAAGCTGTTCAACCACGAGAACGGAGGGTGGCGTTTCTCACCGAGGCTTACCGAGACTTACCGAGACTTACCGAAACTTACCGGGGCTTACCGGGGCTTACCGGGAAGATTAGTAATCACAGCTTCCCCGCTTCGTCAGTTTTCCAGGTTAATTACCTTACCGCCAGACGCGGTACCTTACCGCCAGACGCGGAGCTTCTCGCTGTCGCCCTTCCACGTTCACGCCTACTAGGCCAGCGCTCGAATCATTGGCTTCCACATCGCGGACGACGCTGTAACTTCGCCTGACTGGTACCAATCGTCTTGTCCTCGGCCTGGTCACAGAGCGCGTCTCTGGGCGGTACCCAGCGTGTTCAACTTCCCCCCTCGCGTCTTCGAGGTCGTTGCTCTGTTTGGTACAGCTGCTAACCACGTCTCAAATGATTTAGTTGTCTGTTACGAAGTGCGCCGAGTGCTATGTCCTCATCGACCGAGACCTGGCTGGGAAAGACCGCGTCCCACTGTGAACGACATCCGAATCTCGATCTCGAGCCGAGCCCACCAATGCGACGCAACATCCAATATCTATTCCTAAGCGCAACTCCTGCAGCTTCCGTGACATTCACCACCATAACTGCCGACAACATATCGAGACCGCCTTGATGTGTTACAAGAAGTCACTGCACATCCTTGAGCAGCCCTCTACCACGAGTTCAACATCCGAGAACAACTGCTAGCCATCTTGCGGCGTCGGCGGGAGACGCGTTCTCGCGTCTTTCAACCTACAATAGCGTCGTGCTTGCTCTCCCCCTACCCCACACTGTTTGAAGGCAGGGAGACTGGAATGCTGCTCAATTCTGTGGATAAACATTAGGGATGAGAAGCCTCTCGCGAGCCGCATGTTCCACGCATGCGTTCGTACCTCTTGTTGGCCCGCGTCAATCCTTACCCTGTTTCGTTGGATTGACAGAGATGCCGTGGCTGTCGATTGGTTCTGTGGCTGAACTACGAGATGTAGTTTTCGATCTGTCCCCCATCGCTTCGAGCTTGCTCGATGACCTGTGACCCCCATCGCTTCGAGCTTGCTCGATGACCTGTGACCCCCATCGCTTCGAGCTTGCTCGATGACCTGTGAGACCGTCGGTGCTCTGCAACTTCGGACAACAATATCCAGCTACACATGAGATTTCCTGCGTTTGTTTGCCAACTACCTTTCTTTGTTCACCCTTGCTATCACTTGTAGCTCTGCAGGCACATTGTCGCAAAGTTACTGCTGATCTGCATACCTCGCTTTTGTCAGTCTTTCTCCTATTGAGTATCCCAGGCAACCAGGTCACCCCTTGGACGCTCCTCGTACCCATTGTCTTGTGGCTTGATCTTGCTCTGTAGGATGTCGGCAATGCACATAGTCTACGAGACCCTTAAGATGCCCCAGTGGGGCGAACTGAGGTCCTCCCGGATCTCAGGTCTGAACTTCGAAGACAACAGTGCACGTAAGGTAAAAGTAAGATAAATAACACTTCCTTTCCGCTGCGCCGGTAGAAGTAGCTATTCAGTGCGCATGTCGTCTATGACTCTTTCATACTAGTTCTCAACAGATCTCTCTCGATAATCATGTCTTTCCATGATGCCAATTCATCGACATTCCAATTCACCCACACAAATCGCCCATTGAGGAAGGCTGCCTTCTCCGAGGCTGCCCATACTACGAAATCTGCTGTGAGCTTCACGTCCGTAAGCGGCCGCTGCAGTCTCGACTTTGTGAGCATGGCTGATCTCACTGCGCCTGGATGGAGCGAGATTATCCGCGCTTCCAATGCTGGTACATCATCAGTGATGATTTCTGCCAGTCTCAACACCGCTGCCTTGCTCGCTCCATAACCGCTTAGCCCAGTCATATGCGTCTCGTAGGCCGCCCTGGTGTTGACATTGATGATCACACCGGGAGCTTCCACGCGGCGCGCCCTTCGATGTCGGAGGTACATTTGCGTCATGATCGCTGTTCCAAAAACGTTGGTCTCGAATGCCTGCCACCAGTCTTCCAGATCAGCCTCGACGAAGCCACCCGGCTCTGGCAAGTAGCCAGCATTATTGACTAGAACGTCGGGGGAGATCTCGATGGCGGCGAAGATGGCGGCAACTTGGTCTGGGGAAGATACGCTTGCGACATAGTATGAGACCTCCAACTCTGGAAAATCGGTGCGAAGGCCTGTGGAAGTTTCCACTAAGGTGGATTCTGTCCGACCCGTGAGGATGATTTTGGCAACGTTGGCCTCGGCAAAGGAACGAGTCATGGTTGTTCCGATTCCCGAGCCACCTCCGGTCAGCAAGACGGTCTTGCCTCGGAATTCGTCCCGGAGTAGGGTGGGAGACACGCCCGAGTAGGTCTCGAAGTGCTCCGACTTGATAAAAGACGCCATGACGTGGTGAGTCGGTAAGGGGCAGGTGAGAAAGACACCAGCCCGGTAGAGCAAGTCGTTGAGGGGTGCCGGGCTGTCAGGTATATAGAGAGGCCTGGCCTCTGCTATGCCATGCTTGTGAAGTCCGCACGCATATGCTTTACTGACTGGGCCACTGTCCGAACTTTCGTCCGAGGAACAACAGCTCAGTTTTGACTCGCTGCTCCAGCTGATGTCAGGGCTATTTCACTCTTCAGGCACCAAAGATGGTAATAAGATCTGCAGCGTTAGAGTTCGAAGTTGGTGTCCGTCGGACTCTAAAGGGGGATCTCCCGGCAGCTACGTAGTCATAGTTCTAGTCAGAGCTGACGCTTGTGATGCGGAAGTGCGAGCTTGGACTTCTTATCTCAGCTGTGACTGCAGGTTCGTCGACCATGAGACAATTGCCAACCATTGTGTCACATTTAGTGGCTAGATACTCAAATCAGTTGTATGCGCTTCCGCGTATGGGGGCTAGGTTCGAATTCAAATTCAGACTACTTCACATCCCTGGCAATTACTTCCTCGTCTGCACAATTGCCAAATCTGTGAAGTCGGAGGGGTCAAGCACCGGTTCGCCTCGACCAAATGAGTAAATGCCAAACATAACTCCGCAGAAAGCACCCCCAACGGGAGGAAAGACAGTCAAGGCATCTGACGCGAATGCCGTCCCGACTTGAACATCCCCGTTGGTGAGACTCATCTCGTATTTGGTAGGATGTGCGATGACGGTTACCTGCACGGGTTGATCCAAGTGTAGAGCTGCCCCATGCGACGATTGTGATCCCAAAAGTGGATGCGAGACCTGGCGTTATTAGCAATGTCTTGAGGGTCTGGAGGAGCGGTGCGGGAAACACGTACCTTTAAGTCATTGATCTTGCCCGTGGGTTCTCTCAATACGACAGTTGGAACGACCGAACCATCGTCTCGCTGCACCGCAGTAATTCCTATCGTAGCATAGGAATATTGGCTCCACCACACGGTAACTCCGGACTCATAACCTGCTCTGCCAGGTCTGAACAGCATCTTGGCCCTGAAGCTTTCATGATATGATGACTGCTTTCTGAGCAACATCGCCGGAGATTCTGGGCTGCTGAGATCGAAGCAGTTTCCATACAGCCTTAAATATCCCGGACGCTCGGTGAGGCTATGGCAGGGCTTGATTGGGGTGTCTGTTGTCGTTAGCTGCGAGACACTATGACTCCTGGGGGGCATTGCCTACTCTTGTGATACCAACCGATATCGAGGGAGCGCTGTGACAGATCCGCATTCCATTTGACCCCGTCTGCGTCCGCGATGGATGCTTTTTGCACCGGTTCCCTTCCGACCGTTTCAAGAGTGATATTGTGGCCCTGATTGAAGACGGGCCAGTCATCAACCCAGTCGACTCGGACTAGAAAGGTCTCGCGCCCCATTGGAGGTTCGATGTATTTGCCCTCAGACTTGACCGGACGAACGCCCAACATCACGGCCCACCACATGCCACGGCCATCCTCAAAGACGTCGCAGTGGCCAGTTCGCTGCACCTCTTCATCGGGACCGTTGTACCATAATGCCTTTCCTTGAGTCTCCCATGGGCCGTAAGGACCGATTTCATTCCTGAGAACCCATTCCTGGTGGCCTGCTTCTGTGCCACCTTCGGCAGTGAACAGGTAGTAGTATTTGCCCTTCCGAATGATGTGAGAACCCTCGGCAATCCCATGAGGCGATTCTCGGATGACCTGAGGAGGTGTCAAAGTACTCCCTGTCTCGATATCGATCTCTGAGATGTGGATCGCGAAGTCCTTCAATTTCAGCCCGGGTGTCCGCTTCCCCATCCGCACAGTTGTAGATAGATAGACCTTGCCGTCGTCGTCCCAAAACAACTAGTCTTGAATTCAGCGATGAGGTGTAACGCCTCACATTTGCACTTACGTCTTGGTCAAAGCCAGGGTTGTCAAAGTAGACCGGATCTGACCAGGCATTATCATCCCAGATGTTGTCTGTCCACACATAGAAACCGCGAGGGAAGATACGTTCCTGGGACTATCGCATGAGCAAAAGCCGAGAGACAGGTATTACGAGGGCAATAGCCTCACATCGCTCGGGGGCCGGTAACGCTGGAATATGCCATTCGCGAGGTACCAACGCTTCTCGATGGGCCGGTAACGCAGCGTACTTGCCCAGCTCCCGGCGCCAGGCTCAACAGTGCGCAGCTCGATTTGACTCCGCCGGGTGAGAGCGTGACCAATCAGCTTCCAATTAACAAGATCTGTGGACGTGTAAATCGCGCAACCGGGGAAGTATTCGAATGTCGAGGTTGATAAGAAGAATGTCGTCGGATTGGACTCAGTCGCAGGCACGACGCAGATGGTCGGATCAGGACTGAAGCCCGAGATCACGGGGTTGAGGAAGACGGTTCCATGCTCGATAGACGCCATTATGATGCACGACAGAAGTAGCAAGTCAGCGGGATGAAACTGAATGACGTGAATACTGTAACAATCTATAGAGTTGCAAAGCACCCGGTACCCAAAACGGCTTCATCATGCCCATATGAAGGTTTAGAAGCTCGTGATGAAAGCGCTCGCGAGATGTGAGCCGGCGCTCGACAGCTCGGCTCAAGTTTCTCCAGCAATCACAGAGAATTGCATGTCAGAGTCCTCCCCACATACATCCGCCGGGCGTAGTAGCCGAAATGTCCGACACTAAGATACATTGAATTGAGCAGTAAGTGCCTAATAGGCTTAAAAGTAATTTAATTTTTAAATAGTAATTAAATTACTTTTAAAAATTAAATTGCTTTTAAAAATTAAATTACTTTTAAAAATTAAATTGCTTTTAAAAATTAAATTACTTTTAAAAATTAAATTGCTTTTAAAAATTAAATTACTTTTAAAAATTAAATTACTTTTAAAAATTAAATTACCTTTAAAAATTAAATTACTTTTAAAAATTAAATTACTTTTAAAAAAACTATATTTCTTTTAAACTTAACTTTAACTTATAGATATATAATTAAAATATTTATATACTTAATTAGAAACTAAATTAAGCTTTTACTATATAAATTAATATAAAAACTAAATATTACCTATTAGTAATAAGGCTTACTACCCTCTTCTCTCTACTTTCCTATAGCTTTTATAAATAATATATATACCTAAATACCTTACTTAAGCTAAATATATTAATACTAATTTAATTATAAATTATATCTATTTATTTTATTAAGAGATAGTATAAGTATTATAGCTATCTAACTAATAATAGGGTTTATATTATAATACGTTAAGTAATAATAAACTAATAATAGTTATAAGTTTATAGTTAAGTAAATTATAGATCTTAAAGAGCTTAATAATTAGTTAAGTTCTTAATAAGGTTATAGAGTAGTTATTACTTAAAGTAGCTAAAAGTATTTATAAAGATAATTATAAAGATAATTACTAAAGAGCTATAGAAGTTTAAACTTAGTAAAGTTAAGTTTATTCTATATATATATTTTAAATTATAAGTAGCTTTTTTATTTTATTAAGAAGTAGTTTATTAATTACCTATTAAATAATTACCTTTATATATAAATAGATATATTTAGTTAATATATCTATTAATTACTAATTACTTTTATATTTTATTAAAAAAAATATTTTATTATTATATAATTTATTTTATAGTTCTTTTATTTTAAAAGTTTCTATTTAGTTTTATAATTTTATATATAAAGGTTATATCTTAACTATTTAATTCTCTATAAAGTAGTCTCTATTAGTTATACCTTATAGGTTATAATATTAAGTCTCCTCTCTAAAGGTTTTATTCTTAAGTTTAATATAAATATATTATAATTTCTAAATTAAAGAATTTTTAATTATACTTTTTAATTTTATATAATATTAATATTAGCCTTTAGCTACTATATTATATTTAGAAACTATATATTTAACTAACTTTAGGTTTAGCTTAACTAATTTAATTAATTAATAGCTAT
The DNA here is from genome assembly GCF_011947395.1 of Colletotrichum karsti. NCBI lineage: Eukaryota > Fungi > Ascomycota > Sordariomycetes > Glomerellales > Glomerellaceae > Colletotrichum > Colletotrichum karsti. The sequence continues at coordinate 11,998 of NW_024065980.1, read as the reverse complement.
TTAGTTATATAACTATATATAAGCCTAAAGTTCCTATTTTAACTATTATTTTATTACTTTATACTTTAACTTCTCCTATTATAATAATAAAAACTTTTTTACTATATCTTTAATACTTTAAAACTCTTCTTTAGTACTACTTCTTTCTATTATTTACTAACTAATTAACCCTTTTAACTATATAGCTATTAAGCTAATATATTATTATTAAACTTTTTAAAAGACTTTTAGCTTACCCTTAATCTTTAAGACTATTATAATAGTTTTATTACTTACTATTAGTAATACTATTAATATAAATAATTTAAATCTATAGAACTTATAGATTCTTAACTTTAAGCTTAAAATCTTTAGCTATTTAAAGGAAACTTATAGATAAGGAGTATTACTTAGCTCTAAGGGAGCTTTATAGTAGTTTATTAATATAAGTTTTTTAGTTCTTTAATATAATTTTAATATTTTAGCCTATACTATCTCTTAATATAATAAATAAATATAAATAATAATTAAATTAATATTAATTAATAAGTTTAGTCTAACTAAAGTCTTTAGGTATATATAAATTTATAAGAGCTATAAAAAAAGGGGGAATAATAAGCCTTATTATTAATATTAAATAAAAACCTTATAGAGGTATTTAATAGATAGGAATAATAGCTTAAATTTATTATAATAGTATTAAACCTTTTAGTTATAAGTCTCTCTTTATAATACCCTTATAGTCTTTTAGCTAAAAGGGTAGCTAATAAAGTATCTCTATTATATTATTAAGTAGATATAAAAAGCTAGCTATTATTTTAAGCTAAAAGTTTACTCCTTATCTTCTTTTTTTTAATATATTTAAATTCTTTTTTTAATATATCTTTTCTATCTTTTAATATCTTTATAATACTTTAATATAATATTTAAAAGCTATAGTAATATAAGCTTAATAATATAAAGCTTAAAATAAATATCTATAAGATTAAAGGCTTTAAATTTAAAGAGCTAAACTATATTAATTAGCTTATTATTATTTATTTTACTTTAATATATTTAAAGTAAGCTATTAATCTTAACTTTATTATAAAGAGCTAAATTATATATACTTAAGATCTCTATAGCTATATTAAAGATAATAATAATAATAATAATAATAATAATCTAAAAAAAAAGATATAATAATAAATATTAATTTTACTATTTATAAGCTCTTTATAGGCTTTTTAAAGTTAGCTAAATAGCTTAAAGTTAAGAATCTATAAGTTTTATAAATCTAAATTACTTTAATATATTAATAATATTACTAATAGTAAGTAATAGAACTATAATAGTCTTAAGTACTAAGGGTAAGCTAATAGTCTTTTAAAAAGTTTAATTAATAATAATATAATAGCTTAATAGCTATATAGTTAAAAGGGTTAATTAGTTAGTAAATAGTAAAAGTTTTAGAGATATCTTCTAAAGTATTAGAGATATAATAAAAAGGTCTATTATTATTATTATAATAAGGGAAGTTAAGGTATAAAGTAATAAAATAATAATTAAAATAGAAACTTTAGGCTTATATATAGTTATATAACTAGATAGCTATTAATTAGTTAAGTTAGTTAGGCTAAACTTAGAGTTAGTTAAATATATAGTTTCTAAATATAATATAGTAGCTAAAAGCCTAAAGGAAACTTATAAAATACTTATAAGTTAATAAATTATTATTAATATTTAAAATAAATACTTTAATAATATTAATATCTTTATCTTTAAGCTTATTAAGAGTAAATATAATAATATTCTCTTTATTAAGGTTTAAAGCTAATAATATAGTTTTATAAATAAAATAAATAGATAGTATAGGCTAAAGTGCTAGAATTGTATTAAAGAACTAAGAAACTTATATTAGTAAACTGCTATAAAGCTCCCTTAGAGCTAGGTAATACTCCCTACCTATAAATAAAATAAACTATAATAACTTTTATATTAAAGTTTAAATTATTATATTTATAGCTATTAATACTTTAGATAGTTATTATAAATATATATTAAGTTTATAATATTATTATTATTAAGCTTATTATATAATATATTAAGTTAAACAATACTTATTTTAAAGAAAGAATTTAAATATAATAATAAATAAAGAAAATAAAGAACAAGGTTTTAGCTTAAAATAGTTAGCTTTTTATCTCTATTTAATAATATAATAGAGATACCCTATTAGCTACTCTTTTAGCTAAAGGACTATAAGGGTATTATAAAGAGAGACTTATAATTAGAATATTTAGTACTATTATAATAGATTTAAGCTATTATTACTACCTATTAATAATAAGGCTTATTACCCCCTCTTTTTCTTATAGCTTCTATAAACTTATATATACTTAAAGACCTTAGCTAGGCTAAATCTTATTAATTAATACTAATTTAATTATTATTTATATCTATTTATTATATTAAGAGATAGTATAAGCTGAAGTACTAAAATTATATTAAAGAACTAAAAAACTTATATTAATAAACTACTATATAAAGCTCCCTTAAAGCTAGGTAATATTTCTATTTTATAATATTAATATTATATTAAGTTATATTTTTAAACTTAATTCTTTATTTATTCTTTACTATAGAAATTATACTTTTTAAATTACTATATATACCTTTAGGTACTATATTATAATTTAAACTATATATTTAACTTACTATAGGTTTAGCCTAGCCTACTAACTAACTAATAGCTATTTAGCTATATAACTTATAGACCCTATATATAAGCTTAAGCTTCTACTGTAACTATTAGTTTATTACTTTATACCTTAACTTCCCCTATTATAATAATAATAATAATAATAAATTTTTTACTATATATCTAATACTTTAATACTCTTTCTTTAAGCTACTCCTCCTAGCTATTTACTAAATAATTAGCCCTAAAGCTATTAAGCTAATACTTTATTATATTATTATATTATTATACTATTAATATTAAGCTTTTTAAGTTTATTTATAGAAAACTCTTTACTTATTACTATTACTATTATTATTTAATAAAGCTATTATAGTTCTATTACTTACTATTAGCTATATTTATAATATTAATCTAAATAGGCCTAACTTATAGATTTTTAACTACTTTAAGCTTTAGATCTATAGCTATTTAGAGGAAGCCTATAAGATATTTATAAATAAATAAATTACTATTAATTTATATAAATAGCTTTATTTTAACTTTTTTAACTTTTAGATTATTTAACTACTCTAAAAGATATAAAACTAACCTTAAAAGCTTTTTATAGTTAAAAGTAAATTTTATAAGAGTTTTCTTTTTAGTTAAGGTCTCTAAGTCCTTATATCTAGGGCTTAGGTTCTAAATACTATTCTTAGTAGTTAAAGCCTTTATCTTATTATACTTATTAAGAGGTATATTAAATAATATCTTAAAAAAAGGATTTAAATATTATAATAAAGGATTATAAAAAGATAAAAAATAGGCCTCTAGTTTAAGATAATAGCTAGCTTTATAGGCCTACTTAATAATATAATAGAGATATTATTCTAGCTAAAGGACCTTAAGGGTATTAAGGGATTTATAATAAAGATACTATTTTAGCTAAAGGACTTTAAAGGTATTAAGGGATTTATAACTAGAAAGTTTAATACCTTTATAATAGGTTTAAGCTATTATTATTACTTATTAGTAATTAAGCTTACTACTTACTCCCCCCCCCTCTATCTTTCTTATAGCTTTTATAAATAATATATATATCTAAAAACCTTAGCTAAGCTAAATATATTAATATTAATTTAATTATAAGTTATATCTATTTATTTTATTAGGAGATAGTATAAGCTAAAGTACTACTATTATAATAAATATATTATAGAACCTTATATTAAGAAACCGCTATAAAGCTTATTTAGAGCTAAGTAGTAGTTTATCTTTAAATTACTATATATAAATTTATTATAAAGATATTTTATTTTTATTATTAATCTTTAAGAAAATATTATAAGCTACTTTTTAATAATAAGGTTTATAGAGAGTATATTTATATAGAGTAATCTTATAATATAATAATAAATATAATTTATATTTATAAATATTTAGTTTTCTTTTAGAGTATCTTTTTATTTATTAATTATTTTAATTAATTACTTTTTAAATAAGGCCTCTTATTTAAAGGATATTAAAGTAATAAAATAGAAAGTTTTATATATAAAGGCTACTATTTTATATATTATATAAGCTAAATTAAATAAATTTATAATATAATTAAATTATTTATAAAAATAAAAGAGAATAATTTTTTATAAAAGTTATAAAGTTATTAAAGAGAGACTAATAGTTTCTCTTATCTTAAAGGTATAGTTTATAAATACTTTTAGTATAATAAATTAAGATATAGCTTTTAATAATTTAAACCTAAATATTTTAAATTTCTTATTATTTTTTTAGTTTTATTTTAATATTTTAACTTAAATAAGTAGTCTTTCTTATTCTTTAGGTATTAAGATATTATAGTCTATTTATTAACTAAAAGTATTAGCTTTTTTATTTTATAATCTTTTATAATAAATAATTTTAAAGTTAAACTTAAATAGAAATTCTGATTATTATACTTATTATTTATTTAAAACTTTAAATGTAATAAAGTATATTAAGTTTTTATAGTTTATAGATATTTTAATAAGGTATTTAATTTTAAAGAAATATAATCTCTCTTCTTTAAATACTTTAATACTTACTATAAGCTCTTTATTATAGATCTAGTAATTAAGCTTTAGTCTATAGAGTTTTTTTAAATAAAAAAGTAATAGATTAAAGTTATTCTTTTTTATCTTACTATAAGAGCTATATACTTATTATAAAGTTAAATATATTTATTTAAACTTTAAAAGGTTTCTTAAGGTTTAATATATATATAATAATATTCTCTACTATAATTAATTTAATTTAATTAAGGTCTTTTTAATACTTAATAATCTATTTAAAAGATTTATTTTTCTTAATAAGTCCCATAAGGTTCCTATTAGTTCTATATAGTTCTTAATAAACCTTTAGTAAAAGTTAATAAGTCTAAAGAATAATTAGATATTTTTAATATTTTAAAATATTAACTATTTCTAAATTACTTTAATTTTCTTTTTATTTATTTAAATAATATTAAAAGAAATAATTAATTTAAAATAATTAACTTTTTAAATATAAAACTTAGCTTTTAGCTACTATATTATATTTAGAAACTATATATTTAACTAACTTTAGGTTTAGCTTAACTAACTTAACTAATTAATAGCTATTTAGTTATATAACTATATATAAGCCTTAGCTTTTTATTTTAACTATTATTTTATTACTTTATACCTTAACTTCCTCTATTATAATAATAATAATAAACTTTTTTATTAAGATATCTCTAATACTTTAGAAAATATCTCTAAAACTTCTATTATTTACTATAGATTAAACTTTTTAAAAGACTTTTAGCTTACCTCTAGTACTTAAGACTATTATAGTAGTTTTATTATTTATTATTAGTAATACTATTAATATATTAAAGTAATTTAGATCTATAGAACTTATAGATTTTTAACTTTAAGCTTAAGATCTTTAGCTATTTAGAGGAAACTTATAAAATACTTATAAATTAATAAATTATTATTAATATTTAAAATAAATACTTTAATAATATTAAGATCTTTATCTTTAAGCCTATGAAGAGTAAATGAAATAATATTCTCTTTATTAAGGTTTAAAGCTAATAATATAATTTTATAAATAAAATAAGTTATAATAACTTTTTATATCTACTTAATAATATAATAAAGATACTCTATTAGCTACTCTTTTAGCTAAAAAACTATAAGGGTATTAAGGGACTTATAACTAAAAGGTTTAATATTATTATAATAGATATAAGCTATTATTACTACTTATTAATAATAAGGCTTATTACTTCCCTATTTCCTATAGCTCTTATAAACTTATATATACCTAAAGACCTTAATTAAGCTAAGCTTATTAGTTAATATTAATTTAATTATTATTTATATCTATTTATTATATTAAGAGATAATATAAACTAAAGTACTAAAATTATATTAAAGAATTAAGAAACTTATATTAAAAAACTACTATAAAGCTCTCTTAAAGCTAGGTAATACTCTCTATCTATATATTAAATATAATTATATTAATATATATTAAAAGTAACTTAATTATATATATTGATTATATTAAGTATATAAAGAAAAATATTATATTAGAGGTAAAATAAAGGTTATAAACTAAAGAGAGGTTATTAAAGGTATTAATTAGTTATAAAAGTTATTAAATTATTCTATAGTTATATATATTTAGAATAAAGTTATTAGTTATTAAATAGAAGATCCCTATAGTATAAATAAGTTTTAAACTAAAAGTAGTATATTTATACTTCTCTACCTAAAGGATATAGGGTCCCCTATTTACTAGATAGAGGATATATTTCTTTTTATAAAATAGCTAAAACTATAATATTAATAGAGAGAAAGATATCTTTATCTTTATATAAGGTATAATTAATATAGAAAGGGAATAATATTTTAATATTATATTATAAAGTATATATTATTTATTAGCTTAAATTACTAAAAATAATAAATTAAATATTAAATTTACTCTACTATTATTAATTCCAATATAGAGATTAAAAGGCTATAGAGAAGTCTTTAAAGAAGTTTATAATATCTAGATATTTATTAAAGTTATTTTATAATAATATAATATTCTTTATATTTTTAATTAAAAAATTAAAATATATTTGTACTATTTAATAAGATAGTTTATAAAAGATATTTAGAGGATTTCCTTTTTATTAAATAAAAAGAGTTTTTATAAGTATTTATATAGATATAAAATTAAGCCCTAAAGGTCGTAATAAGTTAAAGCTATTATTATTTAGATTATAGCTAAATATATCTCTATTATAAATAGAAACGCTATATACTTATATTATACTCTAAGACGTTAAGTTATAAATAAGTTAGATATATAGAGGCTAAATAGAAGCTTAATAATATAATAAATATTTTAAGTTATATAGTTAAGGCTTTTTATTAAGTATATATAGTATAGAGTATTATACTATTTTATAAGTTATTTATATTAAGTATTTACTTATTAAGTTAACTTATATAATTAAGGCTATATCTAGCTTTAGCTTAAGTATAAAAACCTTAATTATATAAATATTACCTCTTTTAATATTAGGCTTTTAAATAAACGTCCTCTTTATTCTATTGAAAAATCTTGTATTATAAAATATTCTTTCTAAAAATTAAAAGTTTTTTTATTTATAATAAATAAAATAAATATTAAGTTCTTAAATAAATAAATAAATAAATTAAACTTAAAAAGAGTAATATTATATATTAAATATATAGCATTATATATTTATTATTATACTTTAGAAAAATAAATAAAATATATCTCTTAATATATTAAAAATATTTAATAAGCTCTTTTTAAGGTCTTTAAGAGTAGAATTAAGTAATAAAAAAGTAATAATCTTTTAGAAAATATAGTTTAATTCTCTAAAGTTAATAGTATCTTCAAAGCTATAGTTATAGCTTTTTTATTATTTATTATTTATATTTATATTTAAGTTATATTATAAATATAAATTATTTATTAATACTAAATATTTATTAATAAATCTTAAAGTCTTTTTCTTTAGTTATATAAATAGGCTTATTAGATTTATTTATAAATATTTTATAAATATAATAATAATTAGTTATTATTTATAAGTAATACCTTTTAAAAAGATATTTATTTAGATTAAATTAAAGTATATATTTAAAGCTAAATTAAATTATATAATAAAAATTAAAAAGTACTTAATAAGCTTTAGAGACTTTTTTAAGATATTATTATAATAGATATTTTATTTTAAATATATTTAAAACTTAAAATAGAATTAATATAAGCTATTAAGTATTTTAACTTAATTAATATTATTAATAGTCTTTTTAGCTTAAATTAAATTAAAATAGCTATTAATTAACTTAAAGAAGTTTATAACTATATTTATTCTTTATATTTATAAAATACCTTAAAGGTAATATCTTATATATATCTTATTTTAATTAAATAATTAATAGGTTATATTAATATTAATAGAGACTTTTTATAAAATAATATTCTATTTAATAACTACAAAGGTATTTAATATAGTTATTATAAGTATTAACTTAGCTTTAAGAGGTTTAAGAATATATTAAATAATATAATCTTTCATTTAGATTATATCTATATATATTATCTTAATTACTATATATATTATTTTTAGTAATAAGGATAAGCTTAATTAATCTTATTAAAATTATTAAAAGATTACCTTAAGGTTAATTAGCTAGAATATATTTTATAGCTACTTTTAAAATATTTATATTAAATAACTTTAACTTAATAGTTAGCTATATATTTTATATATTTTTATAATATAAAATTATTAATAATTAAATCTTACTTATTATTATTAATAAGTTTACAAATTAGCTTAAAATTAGAGTTAATAAATCAAAAAATACTTTTACCCTAAATATAATATAAATATTTTACTTATTAAGTAAATTAATTCTCTCTTATTTTAAAGATATATTTAATAATAAGTACTTTAATTAAGAATTCTATTATAGAAATAAAATATTTATTAATAAGTTAAATAAGTTTTTAAGAAAATAGTATATAAAGTAGATCTCTATAATATATTTAGTAAACTTAAAAGAAAATGTTTAAATAGTTTATTTAATTAAAGCTAAGCTTATAATTATTATAAGTTAATTAATATATATTAAGCTAAATAGACTAAAAAAAGCTTAGGTCTCTAATTAATATATATATATATATATATATATATAAATAAAGCCTTTAGCTACTATATTATATTTAGAAACTATATATTTAACTAACTCTAGGTTTAACCTAGCTAACTTAACTAATTAATAGCTATTTAGTTATATAACTATATATAAGCTTAAGGTTTCTATTTTAGCTACTATTTTATTACTTTATATCTTAACTTCCCTTATTATAATAATAATAACTTTTTTATTAAGATATCTCTAATACTTTAGAACTCTTTTTTAATATTACTTCTTTTTATTATTTATTAATTAATTAACTCTTTTAATTATATAGCCTTTAAGTTAATATATTATTATTAAATATTTTAAAAAACTTTTAGTTTACTTTTAGTATTTAAAACTATTATTATAGTTTTATTATTTACTATTAATAATACTATTAGTATATTATAATTTAAATCTATAAAACTTATAAATTCTTAACTTTAAGCTTAAAATCCTTAGCTATTTAGAGGAAACTTATAAAATACTTAGAGATTAATAGATTACTATTAATATTTAGAATAAATATCTTAATAATATTAAGATCTTTATTTTTAAGCTTATTAAGAGTAAATATAATAATACCCTCTTTATTAAGGTTTAAAGCTAATAATATAGTTTTATAAATAAGATAAATTATAATAACTTTTATATTAAAGTTTAAGTTATTATAATTATAGCTATTAATATCCTAAATATTATAAATATATATTAATATTTTAATATTATTATTCTTAAGCTTATTATATAGTATATTAAGTTAAATAATATTTATTTTAGAGAAAGAATTTAAATATAATAATAAATAAAGAAGATAAAGAATAAGCTTTTAGTTTAAAATAATAGCTAGCTTTTTATACCTACTTAATAATATAATAAAGATACCCTATTAGCTACCCTTCTAGCTAAAAGACTATAAAGGTATTATAAAGAGGGACTTATAACTAAAAGGTTTAATACTATTATAATAGACTTAAGCTATTATTACTACTTATTAAATATCTCTATAAAGTTCTTATTTAATATTAATAATAAAGCTTAGTTAAGCTAAGCTTATTAATTAATATTAATTTAACTATTATTTATATCTATTTATTATATTAAGAGATAGTATAAGCTGAAGTATTAGAATTATATTAAAGAACTAAGAAACTTATATTAATAAACTACTATATAAAGCTCCCTTAGAGCTAGGTAATATTCCTACCTTATATAAATACCTATAAAGACTCTTTAAAAAGAAACTCCTCTAAATATCTAAATAAGAATAGTACTATATTTTTATAAAATAAGAACTATAATAAGTATCTAGATATTATTACTATAGACTTCTTTTAATTATTTAATATAAAAAGTATTATAATTCTTTACTTTTTATAGTTATATTTTATAGTTTTTTAATATTTATTTTCTATTTTAAAAACTTATTTTTATAATAAAGCTAAATTAAAAGAAATAAATATAAATTAAACTTTTATTATCTTTTTATTTTAAGGTATTTAAGGTTTAATATAATACTAACTATTTAATAAAAACCTATATTAATTTTTATTTATTTTATTATATAATAAAGTTAAAATATTTTTTATAGTTTTTCTTTTAAAGAGCTAAATTAATATATATTTTAATAAATAAATATTATAAATTTAACTTGAATAATATCTTTATTTAAGCTTAATTAATAATATCTTTATTAAGTCTATAGGCTTAAGTTATTTTTAATAAAAGCTTAATTAACTTATTATTTTAATAAGCTATTAAAATATAAAGATAAACTAGTGCCTACCTTTAAATAAGCTTTATAGTAGTTTCTTAATATAAGGTTTTATAGTATATTTATTATAATAATAGTACTTTAGCTTATATTATCTCCTAATAAAATAAATAGATACAATTTATAATTAAATTAATATTAACTTATTTAGCTTAACTAAAGTATTTAGATATATATATTTTTTATAAAAGCTATAAAAAAAGGGGGGGGGGGGAGCAATAAGCCTTATTATTAATAGATAATAATAATAGCTTAAATTTATTATAAAGATATTAAACCTTTTAATTTTAAATCCCTCTTTATAATACCCTTGAGGCTTTTTAATTAGAATAATATCTCTATTATATTATTAAATAGCCTTATAAAGTTAGCTATTATTTTAAACTAAAGGCTTATTCCTTATTATTTTATAATTCTTTTTTATTACTATATTTAAATCCTTTCTCTAAAATATTATTTAATATACCTCTTAATAGGCTAACCCTAGAGTTAGTTAAATATATAGTTTTTAAACGCAATATAGTAGCTAAAGGCCTAAGAATTCTTTTATATTAAAGAAATAAAATATCCTTCAATTTATATAGAGCTTTAATAAGCTTAATATACTTCTTAAATTATTTAAAACTATTTAAAAAATAGTAATATATAGGTTCTCTATTTAAATTTATCTCTATATTTAAAAAAGTATTTATTATATTAAATTAACTTATCTTTAAGTTAGATTAAGCTATAATAAATAAAAATATATAAAAAGACTAAACTATTAGTATAGTTATATATATATTTTATAAGTTATTAACTATTTAGAGATCTCTTTAAATATATATATATACCTTATAGTATTTTAAGAAGCTATTCTTATTAAATTTATATATAAAAACCTATTTAAATAATAGAGGTTTTAATATAGCTTTTTAGTAATTCTATATATATTAAGTTAACTTTATATTTAGTTTATATATCTCCTTATAGGCTTTATTAATCTATATTATTCTAAAGGGCTTCTTTAGTTATAAGATATTTTTCTACTTTAATAAAGGGTTTAATAATATAGTTTAATAGTATTAAAAAGTATCTATAGATTTTAAAACTTATAATACTATTATAAACCTCTCTAAATAGTTTCAATAAGCCTTAATAATTATAAAATATAAAATAAAATACTTTATATTACTCTCTTTTAATATTATTTATTAATTAAATATAAATATTATAAAGAAGATATTTTAAAATAAATTAATTAATATTTTTATAATATAAAAAAAAGAGTTATAATAAAAAGTATAAAATATATTAATATTATTATTTATATTTAAATATATATTAATATTATTTTTTAACTATTTTTAAAAGAGTTAT